>NW_022441575.1:2184-5359 GCF_009761245.1 Sapajus apella
CAGCTTGTGTGGCTCTTCAGGGAGGTGGCTTCTGTTTATAGAGTGGCAGTTCTGTTTTCCCACTCCCTGCCTTCACCAGAGAAGAAGGAGGAGTACATCAAAAGGAGTTTTTCTCTCCTCTAGATGCACTTAGAAATAGTGAGGTTTCCTCTAAAGGACAGAGAAGAAGTAGCATAGAAAGAGACAGAGAAAGTTAGGGAGAGAAACATATATAAAGGAGATAAACACAGAAAAACAGAGACAGACAGCAGAAGGCAGAGGTGCCAGGTGGGAAGAGCACGGCCAGGGGCTGTATGCGCATTTGTCAGTAACCCTATAGACTTCTCGCTCTTGATATTTTATTTTTAAAATGCAGCCCAAGGTCAATGTAGTCAGACTATCTCATCACACTGTTGATTCACATTGAGCTTTTAGGCAAAACAGCTCCTTTTTAAAAACTAACACAGCAGTAATTTAACTAACATTCATTGAGAGTTGAGCCTGTGACTGACAGTCTTTTAAGGTCATTTAATCCAACAGCACTAATAAAAGATCAGTACTGTTTTTATTCTACCTGTTTTATGGATCAATAAATGGAAACACAAAGAGGTTAAATGACTTGTTCGAGTTTACGTGGTAAGTGGTAGAGCAAAGATTCCAGACCATCTTTCCTGTCCTGAGCTTATGCTCACATAGTTTTGATAACGTCTAGGCTATATTTATCTATATTAATTTTATTTTTCATGAATTTGGTCCATTTCATCCTACTATTTTTAATCTCAACTCACCTATGTGTTGGCTGTTTCTCAGATTTTTTTTCATAAGCAAATAATAAGCAAATCACTTTTTTCTTATTCAAAGCATTCATGGACTCAGTAAAAAGAATGGCCAGAGAGTTAGTATAATGGCTTTCCCTGACTACCTACACACTGCTTGTTCCTTCTCACTAGCCAGTTCTTCTCATTTTATTCTGGTTCACTTTTCTTACACTTCTTATTACCACCTTCGAGATAAGTGATAAGCAAGGACCTTGATCTTGTGGTTCACTATTTTATCCCCAGCCTCAATCACTTCGCATGGCATGTGAGAGTTACTTAAATGTTATTTACACAAAGGACTTTTGGGAATGGCCCATGACCTATTCGCTAGTCATAGTTATTAAAATGTTTAACACTTTCTCTGTATTTATCAAGTATTAGGCCGTATACAGCCAAAATGAACACATTGGGCTAGTATTATATTTGCTGTAAAGATTTTATTACTTTTTTCCTGATATTTGCTTTCATTTATTTTGATGAGTATATATGGTAGATGGAGAAATGTGGACAAAGGTCAGGACTCAACATAAATAGAGAGCAGAATTTTATGTACTTGTTTTTTTTTTTTTCTTTTTTTTCTTTTTCTTTTCTTTTATATTTTACCAATAAATAGGAATCACGTCACATTAACTTACTCATATAATGTCTACTGTGAGGTCATGCGCCTAACAGATATTTTCTGTTATTAATTGAGGAGAGGAAAGTTCTGGGGGTTCCCTGCAGGAGGCTGCATTTAAGCTGGCTCTTGAATGTGGCTCTGAGCTGAGACCTCTCCCTGAAGCTCCAGACCAGGAGCCAGCTGCCAGCTGGACCCCTCCATTTGGTGTCTCAAAGGAAGCTTGCACTCTGGAGGTCTAACTCTGAACACAGACAATTCCCCCACCTCAGCCCTGTTTCTTCTTAGGGAAATCACCATCTCATACCCAGTTGTCCACCAAACTCACATTTGAGGAAGGGGGCCCCTGCCCTGCCCTTCCCTGCACTGTGAGTGTTCTGGATGAAACCATGATGAGGGGAAAAGAGCTCTCCATGCCAAGCAGAACCATGTGAGGCTTAACTCCAACTTCAGCTGTGAGAAGGGAAGGGCCCTAGTCCAGTTTGCTGTAGAAAGACCAGCCGGCCACTATCTGGTACCTGGATGGCAGGGGCAGAGTATGGATGGAGAGACAAGGAGGGCCGGGCTGGGGAGGTACGAACATGGCAGCCTCTGCAGGCCCAGCTCCTGCATCCCAGTGAGTGGCCTCTGCAGGCCCAGCACATTCCTCACAGCGGCCTTCCAGGCCCAGTTCTTGGAAGCCTTTTGGCAGCCCCTCCAGGCCCAGCTCATGCCTCTCATGGCCTCTCCAGGCCAAGGTGTTGCTTCCCGGCTTCCTCTCCGGGCTCAGCTCTTCCTCCCAGATGCTTCTACACGCCCACCTCCTGCCTCACCTTGCAACAACCTCTGTGGACTCAGTCAGCTCACACCCAGCTCCTGGCGGCCTCTGTAGGCCTGAAAGGTCCTCAAGTCAAGCTCTCCAGGCCCACCCAGCTCATGCCTCATAGTGGCCTCTCCAGGCTCAGCCCCTGCCCTCCGACGGTGTCTCCAGGCCCAAAACTTCCCCAAGTCGGCTTCTCTCAGCTCAGCTCCGGCCTCCTCCCTGTGGCCCCAGCAGGCCTAAATGGCCCTAATTTAAATGGGCAATAGATCAGAATAGACATTTCTCAAAAGAAGATATACAAATGGCAAACTAATATATGAAAAAATGCTCAACATCACTGATCATCAGAGAAATGCAAACTAAAACTACAATGAGCTGTCATCCCACCCCAGTTTAAATGGCTTATATCCAAAAGTCAGGCAGTAACACATGCTAATGAGTGACAGAGCTACACCTTAACTCTAAAAACAAAAACAAAGAAAAGGCCGAGCATGGTGGCTCACACCTGTAATCCTAGCAATTTGGGAGGCCGAGGCGGGTGGATCACTTGAAGTCAGAAGTTCGAGAACAGCCTGGCCAACATGGTGAAGCCCTGTCCCCACTAAAAAAATACAAAAATTAGCCCGGCATGGTGGCAGGTGCCTGTAATTTCAGCTACTTGGGAGGCTGAGGCAAGAGAATTGCTTGAACCTGGCGGCGGAAGTTGCAGGAGGTGGAGGGGCAAGAGTGGGAGCAGGACATCTGGTGAGGAGCTGCCATATCAACATCTTTTGATCACTCCAGGCCACGTTTTGAGCAGGGCCTCTGCAGGAAAGTGGCCCAGCCCCACATGCCTTAATTCTGACACTGACTGCTGGTGGAGGCCCTGTGAGATCACACTGTGGAGGCTTCTTGGGAAAGTGTCAGCTCTTCGAAATCAACATTTTGGTTATTCCTTTGATGCTGGAGACAATGACCTGT
>NW_022441576.1:0-4053 GCF_009761245.1 Sapajus apella
AGGTGGAGCCCCCACCACCCACAGCCAGACAGGTGGAGCCCCCACCACCCACAGCCAGACAGGCCTCAGGCTCCCAGGCTCTGCTGTCAAACACTGGGCCCACCGGCTGGTCCCAGGGCCACAGCCACCAGCCCCCAGGATTGGGCCGTCCATCCGTCCATCTGTCCATCTGTCCTGCAGGGCCAGTGTCCGGGAAGCCACATGAGGGCCCACAGGCTCCCAGATGGCAGGGCAGTGACAGAGGCTGGCCTTACACACTCAGCCTCGGGCCTCTGAGGCTTCAGCCAGCCTTGCCGTGTGCAAACCCAGAGAGGGAGGCCAGCTCTGGGCAGACAGCCGGCCAGGCCCTGGCTCTGACACCACCGAACGACCCCCTGCCTCAGTTTCCTCACGTGTACAGCAGGGTGCCCCTCACCCCTGCTCACAGTCCCCTCCATGATGTGCAGACACAGGAAGGAGGCAGACAGAACCACAGACACTGTCCTGCCCGTCCTTCCTGCCCTACAGCCTCACAGGCCACATGCCCAGGGAGTGGGTGGGGGGCCCTGGTACCGCATTGTGGGCATGGGCCAGGGTCCAGTGGGCAAGCCCCTGGCTCCCAATGAGGAAGCTTCTGGAGGCACTGCAGGCCACAGAGACCCTCCCTCCCAAGGGCTGGAGTGTGAGGGTGGAGCTGGGGGTCCTGCCCCTCCGTCCTCACAGCCCAGCCTCCAGGCTGGGACGGGCAGAGGAGATGGACCCCAGCCTGCTCCCAAGCAGGCCTGGCTAGTGGGTCCCAGGATGCACCTCGCCCAGGTGTGCATGGAGAGTCTTGGGACCTCATCTCCCCTGAGGTCGTGTCAAGCCCCTTTGCCAGCGTCCCGGGCCCTCTGGGATCTGCCCCTTGAGTACTTTGCAGTTTCATCATCCAGCGAGGGTCGTCCCCCAGAGAGGCCCACCCCGTGAACCAGAGCGCCTCGCCTCTGCCCGGCCACAGGCCCTCTGAGCGAGTCCTCCCTGCCTGGCTCTGCTCTTTGAGCACCCAAGCCCGTCATCTGTACCCTCCACTCCCCTCCAGCCGCCCAGTCTGTCATCTGTCAGTTCACCCATTCGTGTGCTCATCCTTGCCCAGACACTGATGGCATGACCTGCATGCTGCCCGCCCAGGCAGTGCGTGGTGTTCGAGGACAGGGGCGGGGGCCTACTTGGCAGGCGAGGAGGCACGGAGCTTGGCATTGTAGGGCAAGAGGTTGGCAGAGGTTGAGAAAATGGGGGCAGCATTCTTGGGAGAAAGAATGTGTGTGGGCAGGCCCTGAGGGGCAGGGTGCAGTTGGCATCTGGGACTCAGCAGTCAGCACCTCCCAGGAACTCAACACTCAGCACCTCCAAGGAGGACTTGGTAGCTACTACTCCTG
The DNA here is from genome assembly GCF_009761245.1 of Sapajus apella. Taxonomy (NCBI): domain Eukaryota; kingdom Metazoa; phylum Chordata; class Mammalia; order Primates; family Cebidae; genus Sapajus; species Sapajus apella. Next base: position 1,395 of record NW_022441576.1, read on the forward strand.
GTGACTCAGCACTCAGCACCTATGGAAACTGAGTCTTAGTCCTTCCAGCGACTCCGTCCTGGAACTCCACCTTTGCAGAAGCATAACGGGCAAGAAGGGAGCCGCCAGAGGGGAGGCTGCAGGTTGGCAGAAGCCAACCAGGGAAGGCAGCTTGGGCAGCTGGGGAGTTTGGACTTTGGCAGGGGGCAGCAGGTTAGAGCAGAGGAAAGGCATGCCCAGATCCAGCCTGGAGCTGGGACCACCAAGTCCTCCCTGTGTCTGTAACTGTCCTTTCTCATCACCACGAGAGTTTGACCTGCTCTGTTTCCGACCTAGACCGGTTCACCCCTCCTTAGGCAACTTGGTGGTCCCCCGCACCCAGGAGGTCACCATATTGGGGCTGAACTCAGGGTGGACACCCAGTCAGCACAGCACTACAGCCCAGAGCTCCTGGGTTCCAGCTGTCCTCCTGCCTCAGCCTCCGGAGAAGCGGGGACTACAGGCATGTGCCACCGCCCTTTTTCAAGGACTGATGCTCTCACTTAGGGCAAACCAGATGCTGCTTCCCCCCAGCCCCAACCCCTAGCCAGCCCCACGTCGCCCCCCGAACCCCAGCACGGGAGGAAGGGGCTGGCAGAGGGGACCCTGAGCTCAGGCCAAGGGGCATCAGCGGCTGGGCTGAGCAGCCAGGATGTCAGGGCTGGATGTGGAGGGCAGAGGTGGAACCAGAGGCTGCCCACACAAGGAGGCAGCAGGGAGGCTGGTTTCACCCCGCCTCAGCGCTGCCTCCTCCCTGGGCCGACCGGGAACTGACATGCCCAGGCGTTGGCCCGGCCCCAAGTGACCTCTTCACTGGCAGGGGGGAGAAACGATGTCCTCCTACCTGTTCTCCTGCACCCCCCTTCTGCTCTGCACCCCCAGCCCCAGAATTGGAATCCAGCAGCAGCGGTCGGCCCCTACCTGTGCCTGGGGCAGGGCTCCTTGGGGAGCAGAGAACCCACAGCCCACTGGCCACTCTGCAGCTCCCAACCCCAGGGCAGCCTGCCTGGAGTTCTCAGCCCCCTCCTGCTTAGGGGCCAGCTGCGAGGCAAAGCCGCCAGGTCTGGGGTCCTCGCTGGCAGCCCCCAGCCCGGGTGGGCGTGCCGTCTCCATCTTGTACTGAGGACTCTGGTAAGAGTTCCCGGTCCCACACACTTGCTAAGAGCCCGGCCCTGGTGTCCTCAGGATCCCGGGCCAGCGCTTCCGACCCACAGCGTGCCCCAGCGGTCCAGGAGGTCCAGGAGGCAGCTGAGCTCTGCTGGGGTCTCGCCCACACCCGACCTGGCAGCCTGCAGGGACCCCCCCCAACAGGAACCTTCCAGGTGGGGCTGGCGGCGGGCAACTGGGGCCCGGTGGCCGGGGCGTGGCTGGGGGCAGCACAGGTGTGGACCCTTTGTAGCAAGGGACTCACCTGCATGCTGGCTGCGGCTGGAGTTCCGGGGCTGGGGCTGGGGCTGGCGGCCAGGAGAGCGGCTGCCTGTGGCGGGCACTCCTACCTGACTTCCGCGTGGGGCTTGCCCCTCCCTCCTCCTGCACCATCCTGCCTGTGCGCCTGGGTGTAGTCGGGGAGGAGCCGGCATCTGGGCCAGGAGAGTCCCCCAGCCTCTGGGGCCTCAGACACCTTCCTGAAGCCCAGATGGCGGGTCAGGGGCCGGAGGGGCAGAAGGAGAGCTCCTAGGCTGGAGTTCTGGGAGGGGGTCCCGCTGTGAGATGGAGCTCATGACACCCGCTCCTAGGGGGAAGCAGGATGGCATGGAGCCCTGGCTGAGCCCGCACCAACACCCCCACTTGTTTTGCCTCAACCCCAGCTCACACATCCCCACGTTCCCTCCTAAAGTACCCCACCCAGGCAGCACCCCACACCAGGGAGGACCCCACCCCACAAAGCACCCCATCCCAAGCAGCATCCCACCCCAGGTGACCACCTCCACACCCCAGGCGGCACCTCACCCCAGGCCACCACCTCCCCCCCCCATAAGTCCAGTGTTGATTCACTTAGAGGAGAAACTGGGGCAAGGAGGACTGAGGATGAAACAGACTCCCAAAGAAACTGTCTTCTGCCACCCTCAGCTCTGCTTTCTGGGCTCCAGCTGGGGAGTCCTTGGAGTCTTGGGGACACATGGCTGGCCCCAGGCTGTGTGGACAGGAGGAGGAGCCCCCTGCATCCCCAGCCTGTGTAGACAACAGAGAAGGAGACCCCGCATCCCCAGGCCCTGAACACATTCTGTGCGGCCTGGGCGGAGGGCGGCAGCTGGGAAGCTGGGAAGACTCTGGGTGTCCTGAGAGTGGCGTCCGGTGGAGTGCCCTGAGGACAGAGGTGGGCAGGGAGTGGGGCCCAGGCCGGTGGGCTGGCAGGCGTCATCTGCAGCGTGCATGGTGAGACGCAGGCATGAGACGGCAGGTGCAAAACTCCAGGCGGAGAACTCCCTGTAGAGTGCAGGGGTTTGCGGCGGAGGCTCTGGGATCTGGAAGGAGCTGGGTCCAGCTGTCACCAACCTTTCTCTGCCTCAGTTTCTCCATCTCTAAGCCAGTCAAAAATAGAACCTAAGGGGGTGTGTAAAGATCACAATAGTGGCCCCCGCGCTGTGGCTCACGCCCGTAACCCCAACACTTTGAATTTATCCTTTTTTTTTTTTTTTTT
>NW_022441576.1:4153-5358 GCF_009761245.1 Sapajus apella
CCAGGCTGGAGTGCAATGGCGCGATCTCGGCTCACCACAGCCTCCGCCTCCTGGGTTCAGGCAATTCTCCTGCCTCAGCCTCCTGAGTCGCTGGGATTACAGGCACGCGCCACCATGCCCAGCTAATTTTTTGTATTTTTAGTAGAGACGGGGTTTCACCATGTTGACCAGGATGGTCTCGATCTCTTGACCTCGTGATCCACCTGCCTCGGCCTCCCACAGTGCTGGGATTACAGGCTTGAGCCACCGCGCCCGGCCGAACCCCAACACTTTGGAAGGCCAAGGATCACCTGAGGTCAGGTGTTCCAGACCCGCTTCTGAAAGCTGGGGAGGCAGGGCCACAGCCCCATGGGCAGACACTGTCACACAGACGGCGCCGCAGGCCTGCTGGGCTGGAGCACACACGGGCAAGCCCAGCACCCTCAGCTGTGGTTCAGGCCCTGGCCTTCCCCAAGGGATAACATGGCCCCACCCACATTTCTCCTTGGGGGACCTCCTGGCAGGCTGGGACAGCAGCAGAGGCCACAACTTTGCCACTTTCGCAAAGACAAGTGAACTCAGATGGAACAAATCCAGATGGAACACACTAAGATTTGTGTGCAAAAGAGTTGTGGCTTAAACCAGCTGTGTGTTTCCTATAAGTGAAATCTGGAGGTGGCCGGGTGTGGTGGCTCACACCCAGCACTTTGGGAGGCCGAGGTGGGCAGATCACCTTAGGTCAGGAGTTCAAGACCAGCCTGGCCAATATGCTGAGACCCCAGTCTCTCCTAAAACTACAAAAACAGCCAGGCGTGGTGGTGCGTGTCTGTAATCCCAGCTACTCAGAAGACTGAGGTTAGAGGATCACTTGAACCTGGGAGGTTGCAGTGAGCTGAGCCCACACCACTGCACTCCAGCCTGGGTGACAGAGCGAGACCCTGTCTCTCTCTCACACACACACACACACACACACACACACACACACAGTCTCACACACACACACTGTCTCTCACACACACACACACCCCGTCTCTCACACACACACACACCGTCTCACGCACACACACCATCACACACACACACACCCCGGTCTCACACACACACACGTCTCACACACACACACAGTCACACACACACACCGTCTCACACACACACACCGTCTCACACACACACACACCATCTCTCACACACACACACCGTCACACACACACACGTCTCACACACAC
>NW_022441577.1:0-5357 GCF_009761245.1 Sapajus apella
TACTCCCATGACTCAGGAATAACCAAACGCAGGTTTTAGAAGAAACGTGGTTCCAACCCGCTGAACCTAAACATAGATGCAACTACTAAGGTGAACGAACACACAGCAGAGCAGTTTGAAAGAGACGTTTCTCCTGTGGTTTAGATTCGTTCTTACCGCTAATTCTTAAGAGACTGTATATGGTTTAAATATCACTTTCCAAACTCTCCAAAGAAAGGGTTTCTCAACTGCTACATTCACACATCTGTTTAACTAGTAAGGTGAATATACACCTTGACAATCATTCTGCTACATAGCTCCGTTTTTGTTTTAGACCCAGATATTTCTCATTACATCCTATACTCCTATTCACTCAGGAATATCCAAAGGCAGCTTTTAGAAGAAACGTGTTTCTCACTCGCTGAATCTAATCATAGATGCAGCTCCCTAAGTTGAACGAACACACAGCAGCGAAGTTTGAAACAAACGTTTCTACCGTGGTTTAGATTCGATCTTACCGCTAATTCTTATGAGCCTGTATATGGCTGGAAATATCTGTTTCCAGATTGTCCGAAGAAAGTGTTTCTCAACTGCTACATTCACACATGTGTTTACCTCTGTAAGTTGAATATACACCTTGACAATCATTCTGCTACTTAGCTCCGTTTTTGTTTTAGAGTCAGATATTTCTCATTACACCCTATACCCACATTCACTGAGGAATATCGAAACGCAGCTTTTAGAAGAAACGTGCTTCTAACTCGTTGAATCTAAACATAGATGCAACTTCCTAAGGTGAACAAACACACTGCAGAGAAGTTTGAAACAGACGTTTCTCCTGTGGTTTAGACTCTATCTTACCGCTAATTCTTATGAGCCAGTATAAGGCTGGAAATATCTCTTTCCAAACTCTCCAAAGAAAAGGTTTCTGAACTGCTGCATTCACTCATCTTTTTTTACTCTGTATGTTGAATATACACCTGGACAACCATTCTGTTACATAGCTCCGTTTTTGTTTTAGAGCCAGATATTTTTCATTACTTCCTATACTCCTTGGACACAGGAATATCCAAACGCAGCTCTTAGAAGAAACGTGTTTCTATCTCGCTGAATCTAAACATAGATGCAACTTCCTAAGGTGAACGAACACACAGCAGAGAAGTTGAAGACAGACGTTTCTCCTGTGGTTTAGACGCGATCTTACCACTAATTCATATGAGCATGTATAAGGCTGGAAATATCTCTTTCCAGATGCTCCAAGGAAAGGGTTTTTGAACTGCTATATTCACACATCTGTTTAACTCTGTAAGTTGAATATACACCTTGAGAATCATTCCGCTACATAGCTCCGTTTTTGTTTTAGAGCCAGATATTTCTCATTACATCCTATACCAACATTCACTGAGGAATATCCAAACGCAGCTTTTAGAAGACACGTGTTTCTAACTCGTTGAATCTAAACATGGATGCAGCTTCCTAAGGTGAATGAACATACAGCAGAGAAGTTTAAAACAGACGTTTCTCTTGTAGTTTAGACGCTATCTTACCGCTAATTCTTATGAGCCGGTATATGGCTGCAAATACCTCTTTCCAGATTCTCCAAAGAAAGGGTTTCTGAACTGCTACATTCACAAATCTGTTTAACTCTCTAAGTTGAATATACACCTTGATAATCTTTCTGCTACATAGCTTCGTTTCTGTTTTAGAGCCAGATATTTCTCATTACATCCTACACTCCCATTCACTCAGGAGTATCCAAACGCACCTTTTAGAAGAAACGTGTTTCTAACTCGCTGAATCAAATCATAGATACAACTTCCTAAGGTGAACGAAAACACAGCAGAGAAGTTTGAAACAGACGTTTCTCCTGTGGTTTAGATTCGATATTACCGATAATTCATATGAGCCTGTATATGGCTGGAAATATATCTTTCCAAACTCTCCAAAGAAAGGGTTTCTCAACTGCTACATTCACACATCTGTTTAACTCTGGACGTTGAATATACACCTTGACAATTATTCTGCTACATATCTCCGTTTTTGTTTTAGAGCCGGATGTTTCTCATTACTTCCTGTACTCCCATGGACTCAGGAATATCCAAACGCAGCTTTTAGAAGAAACGTGTTTCTAACTCGATGAATCTAAACATAGATGCAACTACCTAAGGTGTACGAACACATAGCAGAGAAGTTTGAAACAGACGTTTCTCCTGTTGTTCATATTCGATCTTTCCGCTAATTCTTATGAGCCTGTATATGGCAGGAAATATTTCTTTCCAAACTCTCCAAAGATGGGGTTTCTCAACTGCTACATTCACACGGATGTTTAACTCTTAAAGTTGAATATGCACTTTTACATTTTTTGCTACACAGCCCCGTTTTTGTTTTAGAGCCAGATATTTCTCATTACTTCCTATACTCCAAAGGACTTAGGAATATCCAAACGCAGCTGTTAGAAGAAACGTTTTTCTAACTCGGTGAATATAAACATAGATGCAACTTCCTAAGGTGAACGAACACATAGCAGAGAAATTGAAAACAGACGTTTCTCCTGTGGTTCCGACGTGATCCTACCGCTCATCTTTATAAGCCTGTATACGCCTGGAAATAACTCTTTCCAGATTCTCCAAAGAAACGGTTTTTGAACTAATACTTTCACACATCTGTTTACCTCTGTAAGGTGAATATACCCCTTGACATTCATTCTGCTACATAGCCCCGATTTTGTTTTAGAGCCAGATATTTCTCATTACATCCTATACTCCCTTTAATCAGGAATATCCAAACGCAGCTTTTAGAACAAACGTGTTTCTAACCAGCTGAATCTAAACATAGATGCAACTTCCTAAGGTGAACGAACCCACAGCAGAGCAGTTTGAAAGAGACGTTTCTCCTGTGGTTTAGATTCGTGCTTACCGCTATTTCTTAAGAGCCTGTATATGGTTTAAATATCTCTTTCCAAACTCCCGAAAGAAAGGGTTTCTCAACTGCTACATTCACACATGTGTTTAACTCTGTAAGTTGAATATACAGCTTGACAATCATTCTGCTATATAGCTCCGTTTTTGTTTTAGAGCGAGATCTTTCTCTTTACATCCTATACTCCTATTCACTCAGGAATATCCAAACGCAGCTTTTAGAAGAAACGAGTTTCTAACTCGCTGAGTTAAATCATAGATGCAGCTTCCTAAGGTGAACGAACACACAGCCGAGAAGTTTGAAACAGACGTTTCTCCTGTGGTTTAGATTCGATCTTGCCGCTAATGCTTAAGAGCCTGTATATGGCATTAAATCATTCCTTCCAATCTCTCCAAAGAAACGGTTTCTCAACTTCTCCATTCACACATGTGTTTAACCCTGTAAGTTGAATATGCACTTTGACAATCATTCTGCTACATAGCCCTGTTTTTGTTTTAGAGCCAGATATTTCTCATTACTTCCTATACTCCCATGGACTCAAGTATATACAAAGGCAACTTTTAGAAGAAAAGTGTTTCTAACTCGCTGAATCTAAACATAGATGCAACTTACTAAGGTGAACGAACACACAGCAGAGGAGCTTAAAACAGACGTTTCTCCTGTAGTTTGGACACGATCTTTGCTCTAATTCTTATGTGCGTCTATATGGCTGGAAATATCTCTTTCCAGATTCTCCAAAGAAAGGGTTTCTGAACTGCTACATTCACACAGCTGTTTAACTCTCTCAGTTGAATATAAGCCTTGACAATCATTCTGCTACATAGCTCCGTCTTTGTTTTAGAGCCAGATGTTTCTCATTTCATCCTATACTCCTATTCACTCAGGACTATCCAAACGCAGCTTTTAGAAGAAACGTGTTTCTAACTCGCTCAACATAATCATACATGCAACTTCCTAAGGTGAACGAACACACAGCAGAGAAGATTGAAACACACGTTTCTCCTGTGTTTTAGATTCGATCTTACCGCTTATTCTTATGAGCCTGTATAAGGCTGGATGTATCTCTTTTCAAACTCTCTAAAGAAAGGGTTTCTCAACTGCTCCATTCACACATCTGTTTAACTCTGCAAGTTGAATATACACTTTTCCAATCATTCTGCTACATAGCCCTGTTTTTGTTTTAGAGCTAGATATTTCTCATTACTTCCTATACTCCCATGGACTAAAGTATATCCAAAGGCAGCTTTTAGAAGAAAAGTGTCTCTAACTCTCTGAATCTTATCATAGATGCAACTCCCTAAGTTGAATGAACACACAGTATAGAAATTTGAAACAAACGTTTCTCCTTTGGTTTAGATTCGATCTTACCGCTAATTCTTAAGAGGCTGTTTATGGCTGGAAATATATGTTTCCAGATTCTCCAAAGAAAGGGTTTCTCAACTGCTCCATTCACACACCTGTTTAACTTTGTAAGTTGAATATACACCTTGACAATCATTCTGCTACATAGCTCCGTTTTTGTTTTAGAGCCGGATATTTCTCATTACATCCTATACTCCTATTCACTCAGGAATATCCAAACGCAGCTTTTAGAAGAAACGTGTTTCTAACTCGCTGAGTCAAATCATAGATGCAACTTCCTAATGTGAACGAACACACAGCCGAGAAGTTTCAAACAGACATTTCTCCTGTGGTTTAGATTCGATCTTACCGCTGATGCTTAAGAACCTGTATATGGCTTTAAATCATTCTTGCCAAACTCTCCAAAGAAAGTGTTTCTCAACTGCTCCATTCACACATCTGTTTAATTCTGTATGTTGAATATACACTTTGACAATCATTCTGCTACGTAGCCCTGTTTGTGTTTTAGAGCCAGATATTTCTCTTTACTTCCTATACTCCCATGGACTCAAGTATATACAAGGACAGCTTTTAGAAGAAAAGTGTTTCTAAGTCGCTGAATCTAAACATAGATGCAACTTCCTAAGGTGAACGAAAACACATCAGAGGAGTTTAAAACAGACGTTTCTCCTGTAGTTTGGACACGATTTTTGCTCTAATTCTTACGTGCCTCTCTATGGCTTTAAACATCTCTTTCCAGATTCTCCAAAGAAAGGGTTTCTGCACTGCTACATTCGCACATCTGTTTAACTCTCTAAGTTGAATATACGTCTTGACAATCATTCTGCTACATAGCTCCGTTATTGTTTTAGAGCCAGATGTTTCTCATTACTTCCTATACTCCTATTCACTCAGGAATATCCAAACGCAGCTTTTAGAAGCAACGTGTTTCTAACTCGCTGAACCTAATCATAGATGCAACTTCCAAAGGTGAACGAACACACAGCAGAGAACTTAAAAACAGACGTTTCTCCTATGGTTTAGACGCGATCTTACCGCTAATTGTTATGAGCCTGTATACGGCTGGAAATATCTCTTTCCAGATTCTCCAAAGAAAG
>NW_022441578.1:0-5355 GCF_009761245.1 Sapajus apella
CGCATGTTCTCACTCATAGGCGGGTGTTGAACAATGAGAACACATGGTCACAGGGAGGGGAGCACTACACACTGGGGTCAGTTGGGGGGAAATAGGGGAGGGACGGTGGGGGGTGGGGAGCTGGGGAGAGATAGCAAGGGGAGAAATGCCAGATGTAGGTGATGGGGAGGAAGGCAGCAAATCACACTGCCGTGGGTGTACCTATGCAACAATTTTGCATGTTCTTCACATGTATCCCAAAACCTGAAATGCAATAAAATAAATTGGGAAAAAAAAATGTTTGTGTAAAAAGCTGCAAAAGAGAAAAAAAATCCCAGTCCACTGAGGACACGTCTCTATAAAATGTATGCACATGCAGCAGGAACAGGGGGCAAGAGGCCATGCGGACGTAAAGATAAGAGCTGTAATTGGGTAAGATGATGGCTCTGAGGTTTGGGCATTTGTTAAAATTGTTTTTATAGATGTGGTTATATTGATTTTCAAGTAAGATAACCAAAGAAAACACTATGATAGTCCAAGAATAGAAAAATAAGAGCAGTCAGGAGAGGAAAGGCAGAAAATGCAGTAAGGGCATGAAGGAGAATGGTCAGTCCCTTCCTTCTTTAAAACCCTCCTGGGGCATCCCTCAGGCTAAGGATAAGGTCAAGTTCCTCCCTGCAAGCAGGATACCCCACAACCCTCCTCTAGCCCCATCACTGGTTGCTGGCCATAGGTTGCTCTAGCTCACCCCTAACTCCAGTGCTTCCGCCTGGCCTTTATCTGGTACTTGGGTTGCGACCTCCACAGATCATTCCTCTGGCCTCTCTGTTGGGTTAATCCCCACACTTCCTTCTGGGAAGAGCCTAAGAGCCTAAACATCTATTCCCCTGAGAAGCCTCCCGTTTCCCCTGAAGTCAAATCACTCCTAGTCTCATCTTGCCAAGACATCCTGTGAATTCCTTTTCTGAGTTTCCCACTGCAATGGCTTGTGCTGGGCTGCTCCAATCTCGACCTTTTGATTGGAAGTCTAACCATTTCAAGAAGGGGACATCACACGAGGACTGTGTCAGCGATGGAAGGAAGGACTGGTCTGGGAGACAGGACAGGCAGAATGGGCTGGACAATGGCCATTAGATGACAACGTGTCAGTTTTCCCCTTCCACTCCCTAGCCCCACACCACCAATCCAATCAACTCTTCAAAAACGTATTTCTCAAGTACCTGTTATCAGCAAGACATTGTGGTGAGAAATTGCAAAAACAAGGCCATTCCTTGAGTGTATAACCTAGTCAGGGAATCGAGACTTCAGCACGAGGCTTGTTAGCTAACCATGCAGCAATGAAGTGTAAGATAAAAGAAGACTGTCAAAGATGAATCAAGCGTGGGCACTGTGTGTTCTGGGTTCAGGAGAGTAGGGTCACTGTGGCTGGAAAGGAAAGTCCTCTGAGAGCCAGATTTAAAGGATACCCACAGGACAGGTAGGTGTGCAGGGGGTGGGATGAGAGGCTAGCATTCGATCAAGGCCTAGAGCAGGGAAGGGGTATTGCATGCTCAGTGGCCAGCAAGAAATCCCCTGAGGGAGGGTGTGTTAGGGTTAGAATTTTGAGAAACTTAAAACCCAAGCAGAAGAATCTGCACTGGGAAAGAGACGAGTGAAGACTCCATAAAGCAGTGCAGCTGATGAGAGTCATTTGTGAGGATAGATGCTCAGGACAGATTAGAAAAAGATCCAGTTAAGAACCTCCTATGAAAGTTAAAGCAGGAAGAGACGCATGTGGTACAAGAGCTGCCACGTCCCACCTACAGGCATGGTGGTCAATTCCGATTCATTGGAGCCCACTTTTTTACAGGGTCCAGGTGAGACCTCAGAATTATTTCCCACACAAGGCCAAGAAAACCCCTACCAATGGATCCAGAGTGACAGTTCAAACCTATTTTGCCTTGCACATGGTATTAGTATTGGTCAGAAGTGACACTGTGATGCTGCACTAACATGTATCCCCAAATTTTAGTGGCTTAAAGCAACAAAGATTAATTTCTTCTTTTGGCTGCATGTTCATCCCATGGCAACCTGAGATTGTGCTCAATCTTAGCATCATCCAGACCAGGCCAATGTGGCAGCCTCTACACACAGCACGGCTCAGCAGCCGGCCAGAAGAGAGAGCGACCTCTGGAGGGTTTCTTACTAGAATTCCAACATGAAGGACAGAAATGACGTGTCAATGCTGCTCACTACTCCTTGGCTAGAATTGCTCACAATGGGCAAGAAGTTCAGCCTTACTCTCTGGAAGGCAGAGTCAGAAACAATAAATGGCCTAAGTATATTCCCTTTCAGGTCACGTGGAATTTACTATTCATCCGTTCCGCTAGCAAGAGCTTATTTTAAAATGGCATGCTCTGCACCCAGCCACTTTCCTTCTCATCATCTTCATCTGTTCTCTTCATAGCAGTTGGCACCATCTGAACTGTCTTCACTGAAATGCCTTCATTGTTTGTGGATCTGTCATCTGTTGTTCCCTGTCTCACAGGCCAGGGTCTAAGCTCCATCTCTGCCTTGTTGACAGTGTGGGGCACACAGCAAAAGGCTCAGCAAATATTTGTGAAATGAGTGGGTGAAGGAACGAAGAAGTTCCACAGGGCGGGAACTCCATCAGCTTAATTGAGTGTGCACAATGTCCATCATATAGTCAAAACTCAGTGGGCTGCTGAGATTAGCAAGCTTTTCATGTGTCTGCTTGAAGTGTCATGACTCAGCAATTCTTCCCCTCTTGGTGCGTTTCCTCTCCCTTTCCCCCTACAGGGACTTAAGCTGAAGACTGCCCTTGACAGATACTAACTATGCCTCAGTGATTTCAACCCTGAGACCCCCACTAACCTTTCTCCCTTACCCTCAGGGATTAGGGCCAGGTTTCAGATTGGCCTGAGAATATAGAAACCAAAGGGAAAATATAGCCAGAGTGAAAGACAGATGAAGGAGAAACTTCTGGCTGGGTGGCTCACACCTGCAACCACAGTACTTTTGGAGGTTGAGGCAGGTGGATCACTTGAGGTCAGGAGTTCAAGACCAGCTTGGCCAAAATGGCAAAACCCTGTCTCTACTAATAATACAAAAATTAGCCAGGCATGGTGGCGTGCACCTGTAATCCCAGCTAACCAGGAAGCTGAGGCATAAGAATCACTTGAACCTGGGAGGCGCAGGTTCAAGTAAGATGAGATTGCATCACTGCACTACAGCCTGGGGAACAGTGAAATTGGGTCTCAAAAAAATAAAAATAAAAAAGAAGGGACTTCTGAGAGGGATGTAACCAGCCCTTGTACACACATGTACATGCCCGTAAATGGTAAATGCTTCACTCTAGTCTGGCCTCTTTGGGAACTTGCTGTGCAAATTTGGGCAAGGCATTACCCCTGCAGGCCTCTGTTTCTCTGATAGTAAAATCTGGGTATTAAAGAACATCTCTAAGGCGCCTTCCAGATCTAAAATGCTACAAGCAAGAAATCGGCAAGGGGTATATTTCTCAGAGCAGGGTCTGTGAGGTTATGGCTTTAATAAGACTTTTGTGGGCCTCATACATAGCGTATCAAATATATTAATTGCACTCATATCCTTCATTAATTGTACTCATAGCCTTCGTTAAAACATAATTCCTACGTAACTGTGAAAGTTAAGGTGAACTTGACAAGCCGACATAAAGTTCTATAAAACATAGAGTGTAACCACTTCTATTTTGCGATTTTGTTTTCATATTTTTAAACTAAGAATTTTACATGTTTGTTCCCAAGCTTGTTTGTGAGTCTTTGAAGTAATGATAAGTCCCAGACACTCAGTTTATAGCACTTAACTGGTCAAATGGGACTATCTCAGATGTTCGGTAAAAATGTTGTTTGCAGGCAGAGCCTGACCCTAGACCCAGTGAATTAGAAAATCTGGTGGAGGAACCCAGGAATCTCCATTATAGCACGTTTCCCAGATGATCATTTGCAAACTGAGGTTTGAAAACCACTGCCATAAAAAGAAGCCAAGGAAAGGGGCCTGGGGAGGCAATTAGGGAAGAGAAAGGAAGGTTGTAAAGGTGACCAAACAAGGGCGAACAGATGATGGTGCATGGCTTATGCTTTGCATGTGTGCAAATGTCCTTCTGCCCAAGTGAGCACACACGTTCCACCAGAGTAAACATATTTTGCAAAACCATGAATCACTCTCTACTGAGCCCCTCCTCCAGACCCAGAAAACAATACTCAAACTCAGTCTGGGAGTGTCTCCCCTCTGGTGATTTGCAGGAAGAGTTAATATTTCTAGCATATCAGGGGCGGGTGCGGTGGCTCACACCTATAATCCTAGCACTTTGGGAGGACGAAACGGGCAGGTCACGAGGTCAGGAGTTCAAGACCAGCCTGGCCAACATGGTGAAACCCCACCTCTACTAAAAATACAAAAAAAAACTATCTGGGCGTGGTGGCACATGCCTGTAATCCCAGCTACTCTGGAGGCTGAACCCAGGAGGTGGAGACTGTGGTGGGTGGGGATCATGCTATCGCACTCCAGCCTGGGTGACAAAGCAAGACTCTGTCTCAAAAAAAAAAAAAAAAAAGAAAAAAATTTCTAGCATTACATTAGCACCCACCCTGAAGACTAAACCTGTTTCTGCCAGAGACTGGTACTGCAGGAGGGACTATCAATAGTGCTCTCGCCCAGATGTTTGCAGCAATGAGTTCTACCTTTGCTTGTTGATGGGTACTAGCTCCATCAGTGAGTGGTCTTAACTCAACCACAGGGATGGAGGTTTCGTTTAATCTTGTTTTTTTGGAACTCACAGATAAAGTTGTATGTATTTACTATTTTCAGCATGACGTCTTGAAGAGCACAGTGCATACATTATGGAATGACTAAATCTAGCTAATTAACACGTGCCCGTAACTACATCGTGTAGTTATCCTTTCTATGGTTAAAACACTTTACATCCTCTCCCTTAGCATTGTTCATGAATACAACACATTATTAACTATAGTCAAAGTCAACTTCTTGAACGTATTCTCCTATCTAACTGAATTTCTACATCCTTTGACCAGTATCTCCACAACCCAACCCAGGCCCTGATAACCACCAGGCTCCTTTATTTTTTTTTTTCCCATTTATTATTTTATTGCATTTTAGGTTTTGGGGTACATGTGAAGAACATGCAAAATTGTTGCATAGGTACACACGTGGCAGTGTGATTTGCTGCCTTCCTCCCCATCACCTACAACTGGCATTTCTCCCCTTGCTATCTCTCCCCAGCTTCCCACCCCCCACCGTCCCTCCCCTATTTCCCCCCAACTGACCCCAGTGTGTAGTGCTCCCCTCCCTGTGTCCATGTGTTCTCATTGTTCAACACCC
>NW_022441579.1:0-5354 GCF_009761245.1 Sapajus apella
TCATGAATTCCAGGTAGCACCTGGCTACTGCCAAGATGCAGCATGACGCCTCTCCAGAACCCGCACATATCCCTTTTAATCCAAATCTTCTGGGACCCTCCAACCAATCTTGGCCCAAGGTTTCGTCAGTAAAACTATTATGCTTCCAAGGACTTAACCAAACACTTACTAAACTACAAAAATCACAGACTTTTAGGTGTCCGTGCAGTCCCCTGTGACACTCGAAGAAGCCATGAGAAACATTACCCCTACTCCCTTCTCTAACTTTTTTCTTTTATACATACATAAAAAGATGGGAATGTTAGGCCTTCAAGTACAAGCCTGGCCATTATAGCCTTGGTGACCCTCACATATACTTCTGGATGGTCCACAGAAGCCAGAAAGTCTGGAGTAACCACAAGTAACCAGGTGGCCACAGAAAGAAGTGAAACAACTTGTTCCCGCCTCAACTAATTGCTCTCCACCTGCAACCTGTAACCCTTGTTCCTGCTCAGCATTGTGGAATTTTCACCCCCCACCCCTGTAACTATGTAATTTACTTCACCCTCCCCTCTGCTTGCAACTGATAACCCCACCCTTATGATCATGCTTTTTTGTAATAAATGAGCCCTACCCTTGTGACCATACATCCCCATGATGCCCTCCCCCTCCCTAAAATAGATTACCACGTTTAACTGATCACTTGTTCCAACCTGCAAAACCAACTCCTATCCCACCACCCTCTGCTGACTCTCTTTTCAGACTCAGCTTGCCCATACCTGGGTGAATAAACAGCCATGTTGCTCACATAAAGCCTACCTGGTGGCCTCTTCATGTGAGCAACATGCGTAACATTTGGTGCCAAAACTCAGAATGGGGCAACTCCTATAGGCGACCGATCCCTTGTCCCTACTCCTTATGATCCCTCTGTGAAGAGACCTACTTACAACCTAGGTTCATCATACCAGTCCACAAATCTACTCACCATCCTCAGATCAGGTAAGTGGTTTGCTTCAACTCTTCTCTTTAGCCCTTCTCACTGCCTGTCAGCTTCCTTCTCCTTTCAGTTTCATTTTCCTCTCCCTTTCAGTAAAGACAAGAAAGGACAGGATTTTTTGTGAGGTTCATGACTGGAAAATATCCCCTGTGGGTCATGGCGCTGGGAAGACAGTCTTCCCTTGGTGACTGATCATTGACAAGACATCTGCTCTGGTCACTCACTTGTAGATGACGGATCAGTGCAGGGGATGCCCTCTTTGACCAACTCACCCAGATACAGACCAAGGTTTGTAAAACTGCTTGCTGAACTGCTTGCTCACACATTCAGTCCTGTAATCTCACCTGGAGTAACTTAAATGTCATCCTTCTACTCTCACTCCTTAAAACCGTTAATCACCCAATCAGCCCCTAACGTTAAAAAGCTACAGAAATAAAAATCTGGCCCTCAAACCCCACAACAGGAATTAATTAACCTCACCTTCAAGGTGTTTAACAATAGGGAGAAAGCAGTCAAGCAGCAGTGCATTTCAGAACTGCAATTCCTTGCCTCTGCCGTAAGCCAAACCTCAGCCACGCTACCGGCTCACAAAGACTTCAGAGCACCCAGATTGTAGCATCCAGCCACCTCTTCCACACCTTGCTTCAAGTTTAGAAACCTGGTCACTGGGCCAAGGAATGCCTGCAGCTCGGTATTCCTCCTAAGCCCTGGCCCGTCTGTGTGGGCCCCCACTGGAAGTCAGACTGACTGACTCACGTCACTGCTCCTTGGCTTGGCGGCTGAAAACTAACATTGCTGGAACATCTCGGAGGACCACTGGACCATCACGGATGCCAAGCTTTGGGTAACTCTTACAGTAGAGAGTAAAAAAGTCCATCCCCTCCTTAATCAACACGGGGGCCACCCACTCCACACTGCCTTCTTTTCAAGAACCTGTCTCCTTGGCTGCCATAACTGTTGCAGGAATTGATGGCAAGGCTTCCAGGCCTCTCAAAATTCGCTAGTCTAGTGTCTATTAGGCTGATACTCCTTTCCATATGCTTTTCTAATCATCCCCACTTATCCAGTTCCCCTGTTAGGTCAAGATACCCTAACAAAATTGCCTCCTTAACTATTCCTGGACTACAGCCACACCTCATTGCTGCCTTCCTCCCCAAACCTGTACCTCCCACAGTAGCTCCCTTATGTCCCCCTACCTTAACCCTAGGGTGTGGTACACCACCTGCCCATCCATCCTGTAGTGCCAAACCCTCATACTCTCCCCAGCTTCTCTGAAACTTACCCATATTCCTAAGGAAATTTAAATGCCCTGCTCCTGTCTATCTGGCCACTTCACCTGCTTTCTCCATTCTGTATGCCAAGGCATTTCCTGGTTCCACACTGGGATGCCACCCTTAACTTCCTTCTAAAGTAAATAAATAACCTTCTTTTCTAAGGTATCCTGTGCAACTTCTCTGCCTATTCCTCCTGCTCCCCTGGCTGCCACACACAAATGCACCTGTACAAACCCTTAACCCATTGTTTGTTATACCAATCCAACCCAACCCTTTTCCTTATACACTGCTAAAATTCAGGTTGTGCAGTTGGAGTTCTTACACAAGGGCTAGGTCCACGTCCTGTTGCCTTCCTCTCGAAGCAACTTGACCTCACTGTCCTAGGTTGGCCCTCATGCCTGCATGCAGCAGCTGCCTCTGCTCTACTCCTTCTTGAGGCTTTCAAAATCACAGGCTATGCCTCACTCACTCCATACAGCTCTCACAATCTCCAGGCTTTAGTATCCTCTTCGCATCTCCCACATCTGTTATCTGCCCCATGTCTTATCCAACTCTATTCACTCTACTGAAACTCCCATTGTGACTATTGCACATGGTGCCAGTTTTAATCCAGCCCCTCGTCTAATACCCAACATAAATACAAGCCCCAAATCCCATAACTATCTCCCTAAACAATAATATAGTATCCTCCCCATTTCCACGTATTTCTCTTTTTCCCAGACCACACATGTCTTATTGATGGCAGTCCTTCAAAGCCCAGTCTGCTGGCAGCAGCTAAAGCTGGTTATGCAGTTGTATCCCACTCATCTATCATTGAGGCTGCCATACTCCCTCCCTCTACCACTTCTCAGCAAGCTGAACTAATTGTTTAACCCAGGCTCTTACTCTTGCTAAGGGACTACATGTAAATATCTACCCTGACTCTAAATATGCCTTCAATATCCTATACCATCATGCTGCCATATGGGCAGAAAGGGGCTTTCTCACTACACCGGGAACTTCCATCATCAACGCTTCTTTAATAAAAGCTCTCCTTAAAGCTGCCCTTCTCCCAGCCAAGGCCGGAGCTGTCCACTGTAAAGGATACCAAACACTTTAAATCCTGTTGTCCAAGGAAATGCTTTTGCTGATGAAAGAGCTAAGAAGGCAGCAAATGCCCCAATATCCCCTCCTAGTGGACAATATTTTTCTGTCTCATCAATTACCCCTGCTTACTCTCCTAAATCCTTAACCTACCAGTCGCTTCCCAGACAAGGCAGTTGGTTTTTGGAAAATTTCTTCTTCCTGCCTCACAAGTCCATTTCATCCTCTCTTCTTTCCATAACAATTTTCATATAAGCCTTTGGCCTGTCTGTTAGAACCTCTCATCTCCTTCCCTTCATGGAAGTCTATCCTTAAAACAATGACATCTCAGTATTCCATCTGCCACTCTACCAACCCCAAGGGATTTTTAAAACCTCCTCCCTTTCCCACTCGCCAAAGGGGGATTTATCCCCATGCAAGATTGGCAAATTGAATTTACGCATATGCCTTTGTGTCAGAAAATTTAGATATCTTCTTGTATAAGTGGATACCTTTACAGAGTGGGTTAAAGCTTTCCCTGCTGGAACAGAAAAGGCCACTGCTGTTACTTCTTGTCTGTTAAATGATATCATTTCCTGATTTGGCCTGCCAACTTCCATCCAATCTGACAATGGCCCTCCTTTCATTAGCCAAATCACCCAAACAGTCTCTCAGACCTTTAGCATTCAATGGAATCTCCATGCCCCTTACCCCCCTCAGTCATCAGGAAAGGTAGATAAACTTAATGGCCTCTTAAAAACACATCTTTCCAAACTCACTCTTCAATTAAAAAAGGGCTGGGTATACCCTCTACCTATTGCTCTTCTCCAAATTCGTGCCACTCCCTAGGAACCCACAGGATATAGCTCGTTTGAACTCTTGTATGGCCATACCTTTTTGCTTGGGCCTAACTTTCTCCCAGATACTAGCCCTCTTGGAAACTATCTCCCAGTTCTCCAACAAACTAGGCAGATTTTGTCAAGCTGCTAACCTCTTCTTACTCCAGATACCAGGCCTTATGAGGACAATAGCTGGATGATCAGTGCTGGTCAAGGATCTAACCTCTCCAGCTCTACTGCCTCAGTGAAAGGGTCCCTCCCTGTTTGTACACAGTGCCTCAACTGCTGTCTGTCTACATAACCATCCCCACTGGGTTCACTGGTCCAGGATTAAACTGTGCCCATCAGACAACCAGCCTAGCCCTCCTCTTAGAAGTCGCAAGTACTCTCATCCACCTCCTCTTAGAAGTTGCAAGTACTCTCTGATTTCTCTTAAGCTAACTCGAATTCCTGAAGAATAGACACAAACCACACGAGTTTAGTTTATATTCTGACATTGGCAGGAATCCCTCTCTTGACTTTGCTATTTGCAGCAGGACTCTACACAGTCACCCCTATAGCTTGGGCTCCACCGCGCAAGCTCTCTATTTGTTACTTTCTGTCTAATCATACATCTGATCACCCTTTTCATCTACATTTAATTGCCCTGTGCTGGCTTTGCCAGTTTACTGTTTTCCTCCAGACCATTTTAGCTAATATCTTGTAGTTCTACCCACAATCTTCTATTCTCGACTCCTTCCTTGAGTGGATAAATGGCCTTGCGTGGCAAGGGACATTCCAATTCTTTCACTCTAATGAAGTTCTCCTCTACTTTTGTACTCACTCTTATTCTCAGTCCAACTCTGTCATTCCCTACTCCTTCCTAATTACCATCCAATCCTTACTCCCCTTATATCCATCTTCCTTCTTCTTTTATTCAGACCTTGCATTTTCCAATTAGTCTCTCAATTCCTACAAAACCATATTCAGGCCATCACTAATCATGCTATATAGCAAATGCTAACAACTCCACAATATCACCCCCTGACCCAGGACCTCTCAGCAGCTTAAGAAAAGATGCCTTGCCAACCCTCCCCATTCATTTGCCTGTCTTATCCCCAGTCCTGTTTGATAGACTTCACCCTTCTAGGATCAACCAGAAACACCGACCCATCACTCATGAATTCCAGGTAGCACCTGGCTACTGCCAAGATGCAGCATGAC
>NW_022441580.1:0-5354 GCF_009761245.1 Sapajus apella
TCATGAATTCCAGGTAGCACCTGGCTACTGCCAAGATGCAGCATGACGCCTCTCCAGAACCCGCACATATCCCTTTTAATCCAAATCTTCTGGGACCCTCCAACCAATCTTGGCCCAAGGTTTCGTCAGTAAAACTATTATGCTTCCAAGGACTTAACCAAACACTTACTAAACTACAAAAATCACAGACTTTTAGGTGTCCGTGCAGTCCCCTGTGACACTCGAAGAAGCCATGAGAAACATTACCCCTACTCCCTTCTCTAACTTTTTTCTTTTATACATACATAAAAAGATGGGAATGTTAGGCCTTCAAGTACAAGCCTGGCCATTATAGCCTTGGTGACCCTCACATATACTTCTGGATGGTCCACAGAAGCCAGAAAGTCTGGAGTAACCACAAGTAACCAGGTGGCCACAGAAAGAAGTGAAACAACTTGTTCCCGCCTCAACTAATTGCTCTCCACCTGCAACCTGTAACCCTTGTTCCTGCTCAGCATTGTGGAATTTTCACCCCCCACCCCTGTAACTATGTAATTTACTTCACCCTCCCCTCTGCTTGCAACTGATAACCCCACCCTTATGATCATGCTTTTTTGTAATAAATGAGCCCTACCCTTGTGACCATACATCCCCATGATGCCCTCCCCCTCCCTAAAATAGATTACCACGTTTAACTGATCACTTGTTCCAACCTGCAAAACCAACTCCTATCCCACCACCCTCTGCTGACTCTCTTTTCAGACTCAGCTTGCCCATACCTGGGTGAATAAACAGCCATGTTGCTCACATAAAGCCTACCTGGTGGCCTCTTCATGTGAGCAACATGCGTAACATTTGGTGCCAAAACTCAGAATGGGGCAACTCCTATAGGCGACCGATCCCTTGTCCCTACTCCTTATGATCCCTCTGTGAAGAGACCTACTTACAACCTAGGTTCATCATACCAGTCCACAAATCTACTCACCATCCTCAGATCAGGTAAGTGGTTTGCTTCAACTCTTCTCTTTAGCCCTTCTCACTGCCTGTCAGCTTCCTTCTCCTTTCAGTTTCATTTTCCTCTCCCTTTCAGTAAAGACAAGAAAGGACAGGATTTTTTGTGAGGTTCATGACTGGAAAATATCCCCTGTGGGTCATGGCGCTGGGAAGACAGTCTTCCCTTGGTGACTGATCATTGACAAGACATCTGCTCTGGTCACTCACTTGTAGATGACGGATCAGTGCAGGGGATGCCCTCTTTGACCAACTCACCCAGATACAGACCAAGGTTTGTAAAACTGCTTGCTGAACTGCTTGCTCACACATTCAGTCCTGTAATCTCACCTGGAGTAACTTAAATGTCATCCTTCTACTCTCACTCCTTAAAACCGTTAATCACCCAATCAGCCCCTAACGTTAAAAAGCTACAGAAATAAAAATCTGGCCCTCAAACCCCACAACAGGAATTAATTAACCTCACCTTCAAGGTGTTTAACAATAGGGAGAAAGCAGTCAAGCAGCAGTGCATTTCAGAACTGCAATTCCTTGCCTCTGCCGTAAGCCAAACCTCAGCCACGCTACCGGCTCACAAAGACTTCAGAGCACCCAGATTGTAGCATCCAGCCACCTCTTCCACACCTTGCTTCAAGTTTAGAAACCTGGTCACTGGGCCAAGGAATGCCTGCAGCTCGGTATTCCTCCTAAGCCCTGGCCCGTCTGTGTGGGCCCCCACTGGAAGTCAGACTGACTGACTCACGTCACTGCTCCTTGGCTTGGCGGCTGAAAACTAACATTGCTGGAACATCTCGGAGGACCACTGGACCATCACGGATGCCAAGCTTTGGGTAACTCTTACAGTAGAGAGTAAAAAAGTCCATCCCCTCCTTAATCAACACGGGGGCCACCCACTCCACACTGCCTTCTTTTCAAGAACCTGTCTCCTTGGCTGCCATAACTGTTGCAGGAATTGATGGCAAGGCTTCCAGGCCTCTCAAAATTCGCTAGTCTAGTGTCTATTAGGCTGATACTCCTTTCCATATGCTTTTCTAATCATCCCCACTTATCCAGTTCCCCTGTTAGGTCAAGATACCCTAACAAAATTGCCTCCTTAACTATTCCTGGACTACAGCCACACCTCATTGCTGCCTTCCTCCCCAAACCTGTACCTCCCACAGTAGCTCCCTTATGTCCCCCTACCTTAACCCTAGGGTGTGGTACACCACCTGCCCATCCATCCTGTAGTGCCAAACCCTCATACTCTCCCCAGCTTCTCTGAAACTTACCCATATTCCTAAGGAAATTTAAATGCCCTGCTCCTGTCTATCTGGCCACTTCACCTGCTTTCTCCATTCTGTATGCCAAGGCATTTCCTGGTTCCACACTGGGATGCCACCCTTAACTTCCTTCTAAAGTAAATAAATAACCTTCTTTTCTAAGGTATCCTGTGCAACTTCTCTGCCTATTCCTCCTGCTCCCCTGGCTGCCACACACAAATGCACCTGTACAAACCCTTAACCCATTGTTTGTTATACCAATCCAACCCAACCCTTTTCCTTATACACTGCTAAAATTCAGGTTGTGCAGTTGGAGTTCTTACACAAGGGCTAGGTCCACGTCCTGTTGCCTTCCTCTCGAAGCAACTTGACCTCACTGTCCTAGGTTGGCCCTCATGCCTGCATGCAG
This sequence comes from Sapajus apella, assembly GCF_009761245.1. Taxonomy (NCBI): domain Eukaryota; kingdom Metazoa; phylum Chordata; class Mammalia; order Primates; family Cebidae; genus Sapajus; species Sapajus apella. Next base: position 2,659 of record NW_022441580.1, read on the forward strand.
CAGCTGCCTCTGCTCTACTCCTTCTTGAGGCTTTCAAAATCACGGGCTATGCCTCACTCACTCCATACAGCTCTCACAATCTCCAGGCTTTAGTATCCTCTTCGCATCTCCCACATCTGTTATCTGCCCCATGTCTTATCCAACTCTATTCACTCTACTGAAACTCCCATTGTGACTATTGCACATGGTGCCAGTTTTAATCCAGCCCCTCGTCTAATACCCAACATAAATACAAGCCCCAAATCCCATAACTATCTCCCTAAACAATAATATAGTATCCTCCCCATTTCCACGTATTTCTCTTTTTCCCAGACCACACATGTCTTATTGATGGCAGTCCTTCAAAGCCCAGTCTGCTGGCAGCAGCTAAAGCTGGTTATGCAGTTGTATCCCACTCATCTATCATTGAGGCTGCCATACTCCCTCCCTCTACCACTTCTCAGCAAGCTGAACTAATTGTTTAACCCAGGCTCTTACTCTTGCTAAGGGACTACATGTAAATATCTACCCTGACTCTAAATATGCCTTCAATATCCTATACCATCATGCTGCCATATGGGCAGAAAGGGGCTTTCTCACTACACCGGGAACTTCCATCATCAACGCTTCTTTAATAAAAGCTCTCCTTAAAGCTGCCCTTCTCCCAGCCAAGGCCGGAGCTGTCCACTGTAAAGGATACCAAACACTTTAAATCCTGTTGTCCAAGGAAATGCTTTTGCTGATGAAAGAGCTAAGAAGGCAGCAAATGCCCCAATATCCCCTCCTAGTGGACAATATTTTTCTGTCTCATCAATTACCCCTGCTTACTCTCCTAAATCCTTAACCTACCAGTCGCTTCCCAGACAAGGCAGTTGGTTTTTGGAAAATTTCTTCTTCCTGCCTCACAAGTCCATTTCATCCTCTCTTCTTTCCATAACAATTTTCATATAAGCCTTTGGCCTGTCTGTTAGAACCTCTCATCTCCTTCCCTTCATGGAAGTCTATCCTTAAAACAATGACATCTCAGTATTCCATCTGCCACTCTACCAACCCCAAGGGATTTTTAAAACCTCCTCCCTTTCCCACTCGCCAAAGGGGGATTTATCCCCATGCAAGATTGGCAAATTGAATTTACGCATATGCCTTTGTGTCAGAAAATTTAGATATCTTCTTGTATAAGTGGATACCTTTACAGAGTGGGTTAAAGCTTTCCCTGCTGGAACAGAAAAGGCCACTGCTGTTACTTCTTGTCTGTTAAATGATATCATTTCCTGATTTGGCCTGCCAACTTCCATCCAATCTGACAATGGCCCTCCTTTCATTAGCCAAATCACCCAAACAGTCTCTCAGACCTTTAGCATTCAATGGAATCTCCATGCCCCTTACCCCCCTCAGTCATCAGGAAAGGTAGATAAACTTAATGGCCTCTTAAAAACACATCTTTCCAAACTCACTCTTCAATTAAAAAAGGGCTGGGTATACCCTCTACCTATTGCTCTTCTCCAAATTCGTGCCACTCCCTAGGAACCCACAGGATATAGCTCGTTTGAACTCTTGTATGGCCATACCTTTTTGCTTGGGCCTAACTTTCTCCCAGATACTAGCCCTCTTGGAAACTATCTCCCAGTTCTCCAACAAACTAGGCAGATTTTGTCAAGCTGCTAACCTCTTCTTACTCCAGATACCAGGCCTTATGAGGACAATAGCTGGATGATCAGTGCTGGTCAAGGATCTAACCTCTCCAGCTCTACTGCCTCAGTGAAAGGGTCCCTCCCTGTTTGTACACAGTGCCTCAACTGCTGTCTGTCTACATAACCATCCCCACTGGGTTCACTGGTCCAGGATTAAACTGTGCCCATCAGACAACCAGCCTAGCCCTCCTCTTAGAAGTCGCAAGTACTCTCATCCACCTCCTCTTAGAAGTTGCAAGTACTCTCTGATTTCTCTTAAGCTAACTCGAATTCCTGAAGAATAGACACAAACCACACGAGTTTAGTTTATATTCTGACATTGGCAGGAATCCCTCTCTTGACTTTGCTATTTGCAGCAGGACTCTACACAGTCACCCCTATAGCTTGGGCTCCACCGCGCAAGCTCTCTATTTGTTACTTTCTGTCTAATCATACATCTGATCACCCTTTTCATCTACATTTAATTGCCCTGTGCTGGCTTTGCCAGTTTACTGTTTTCCTCCAGACCATTTTAGCTAATATCTTGTAGTTCTACCCACAATCTTCTATTCTCGACTCCTTCCTTGAGTGGATAAATGGCCTTGCGTGGCAAGGGACATTCCAATTCTTTCACTCTAATGAAGTTCTCCTCTACTTTTGTACTCACTCTTATTCTCAGTCCAACTCTGTCATTCCCTACTCCTTCCTAATTACCATCCAATCCTTACTCCCCTTATATCCATCTTCCTTCTTCTTTTATTCAGACCTTGCATTTTCCAATTAGTCTCTCAATTCCTACAAAACCATATTCAGGCCATCACTAATCATGCTATATAGCAAATGCTAACAACTCCACAATATCACCCCCTGACCCAGGACCTCTCAGCAGCTTAAGAAAAGATGCCTTGCCAACCCTCCCCATTCATTTGCCTGTCTTATCCCCAGTCCTGTTTGATAGACTTCACCCTTCTAGGATCAACCAGAAACACCGACCCATCACTCATGAATTCCAGGTAGCACCTGGCTACTGCCAAGATGCAGCATGAC
>NW_022441581.1:0-5353 GCF_009761245.1 Sapajus apella
CAATAATGATTTGGTGTCTGTGAAGTGTCACATACCATGTAAAAGTGATCTACACATAGCTTCATTTATTCCTCACACCACTGCTATGAGCTGGGCACAATCTGCATTTTACAGATAAAGAAACTGAAGAACAGAGAGGCTAGGCACTTTGCTCATAGTCACATGGCAAGGTTAGTGGCAGATAAAGGGCTCAAATTCAGGTTGACAGGGCAGCTCAGCAATATTGCCTCAAAAATCCCAAACTGTGAACATAAAACATTTCAAAACAAGCTTCATGTGGGCCATGAAAACAAGGAAAACTTTCCAATCTGCCCCACTTTAAAAAGAAGAGTTTACAAGCAGAGCACAGGCCAGGCACAGTGGCTAATGCCAGTAATCCCAGCACTCTGGGAGCCTGAGGCCGTCGGATCATGAGGTCAAGAGATTGAGACCATCCTGGCCAACATTGTGAAAACCCATCTCTACTAAAAATACTTCTTTAAAAAATTAGCTGGGTGTGGTGGCCTGTGCCTGTATTCCCAGCTACTCAGGAGGCTGAGGCAGGAGAATCGCTTGAACCCGGGAGGTGGAGGTTGCAGTGAGCCAAGATCACACCACTGAAGTCCAGCCTGGCAACAGAGTGAGACTCTGTCTCAAAAAAACAAACAAACAAAAAGTAGAGCACACACAAAACACAACACTTAATGCTGCAGAGGATGTTCTTAAGTCCACCAATATCACCACACATTCTGTGCAATCAAGAAATTTACTTGGATGGGGGTGGGGTGGGCTCCCGTGTGTAATTCCAGCCCTTTGTGGGGCCAACGCCGGTGGATTACCTGAGGTCAGGAGTCTGAGACCAGCCTGGTCAACATGGCCAAACCCCATTTATATCAGAAATAAAAAAACTTAGCCTGGCATGGTGGCACACTCCTGTAATCCCAGCAACTCGAGAGGCTGAGCCAGAGAATCGCTTGAACCTGGGAGGGGGAGGTTGAATTGAGCTTAGATTTTGCCACTGTACTCCAGCATGGGAGACACAGTGAGACTCCCTCTCAAAAAAAAAAAAAAAAAAAAAAATTAGGAGGGGGCGATGGGTGCGGAGACTCACACCTGTAATCTCAGTACTTTGGGAGGCCTATGTGGGTGGATCACCAGAGGTCAGGACTTCCAGACCAGCCTAGCCAACGAGAAGAAACCTAGTTTCTACTAAAAATACAAATATATAAATACATATATACACACGTATATATGTATATATATATTTTAGCCGGACAGTGCCACCGCTATCCCATTCCTCCCCAATTTTTGTTGATGTCTCTTCCTCCTTTTTTTTTTTTTTTGGAGATGGAGTCTTGCTCTGTGGAGCCTCCCAGGCTGGAGTGCAGTGGTGTGATCTCAGCTCACTGCAACCTCTACCTCCTGGGTTTAAGCAATTCTTCTGCCTCAACCTCACAAGTAGCTGGGACTACAGGCATGCACCACAATGCCTGGCTAATTTTTGTATTTTTAGTAGGGATGGGGTTTCACCATGTTGGCCAGGATGGTCTCAAACTCCTGACCTCCAGTCATCCATTTGCCTTGGGCTCCCAAACTGCTAGGATGACAGGAGTAAGCCACCATGCCTGGCTTTTTCTTTTCTTTTCTTTTCTTTTTTTGAGATGGGGCCTTCCTGTGTTTCCCAGGTAGGCCCTCAAGCAATCCTCCCACCTTAGCCTTCTGAGTTGCTGAGGTTATAGGTGAGTGCCACCTTGCCTGACACTTGAAGCATGATTTTGTCACCGCAGACCCCTCTCATTCCCTTTCATAGGAAGTCACTGAGCACCAGAGAAGCTTGAGCCAAGAACTAGGGACACCGATATTTGAACTCATTTCTGTTGGGTGCCAAATTTCTCTGTGCCTCCTTCTGGGAAAATTGGAGGTGGCAAGATACAGTGGCTCACACATATAATCCCAGCACTTTAGGAGGCGTAGGTGGGTGGATCACCTGAGGCCATTGCACTCCAGCCTGGACAACAAGAGTGAAACTGTGTCTCAAAAAAACAAAGAAAGAAGGGAAGAGAGAGAGAGAGGGAGAGAAAGAAAGGGATAGAAAAAGAAAGGAAAGAAAGAAAAGGAAGAAAGAAAAAGAAAATCAGAGGCTTTGGTCCATTTGTCTCCCACTCTCTGGAGTATTTGTGTCCCTGCTTGAATGTGATCTCCTTGAGGCAAAGTCTGGGTCCCCTTAGTCTTGCGTGCCCACCCTGGCCTGCCTGTCCCACACTAGCTGCTCAGTGAAGGCTGGCCCAGGTAGGGTATCGGTTTGAGGCATCCCAAGACTTGGAGTTGTAGAAGATGTGAGTGGGAAGCCTTGAAATGCTCTGCCCATCAGGAAATGTGTCTATCCCGGAGTTCAGCCAAGAAGCTGTGCTCCCTCCAATGCCAGTGCTCGGAGCTCCCCTACCCAGGGTGGAACCTTGGATGGCCAATTACGTTGGCTCAATATTTGCCTTGAGTAGCTCGGTGCAGTGGCTCCAGCCACTGTCGGATCTGTAAGCCCAGCACTTGGAGAGGCTGAGGCAGAAGAATAGTTTGAGGCCAGGAGTTCAAGACCAGCTGGGCAACATAGTGAGACCCCATCTTTACAAAATATTTTAAAAGTAGCCAAGAAGCTGAGGTGGGAGGATTGCTCGAGTCCAGGAGTTTGATGCTAGAGTGAGGTGGTATTGTGCCACTACACTCCAGCCTGGGTGGCAGAGCAAGACCCTATCTCAAAAAACAAAAACAAAACAAAACAAAAAACCCCCAAAACCAAAAAACAACAACAAAAGTTTTTGCCTAGAAACTGAAGCCTAAGGAGGAGAATGGGGTGCCCACAATGACAAATAAGAAAACTGAGCTCAGGGTAGAAAGAGACCAAGAAATTGACTCGTGTGAAAAAGGCAAAGCTATTCATGCAGCGTTTATTCACTCCTTCATTCATTTGTCACCTAGTCTCCAGCATGGACTGACTATGCCCTCAGGCCCAGCCCTGTGCTGGGGGAACAGCAGGGAATCAGGCCCAGCTCCTGCCTTATGGAGCTCACGGTGAGCTGCAGGGACAGGCGTGAAAGCACTGAGGGACATGAGGATGTGCCTGGGACAGCGGGACTGGGGTGTGGGCACCCAGAGTGGGTCCTCATGGCCTCAGCCTGGGTAACCCCTACAACCCTTAAAAGCAGGACCTAGGGTCAGGACTTTTGAGCAGGAGGATTCTTCGGGGAAGTGGATCCAGGGAGCCGACTGAGGGACGGGGAGGGTAAAGGAGGAGAGAGAAAAGCAAGGACGAGGTGTGCCACAGAGATGGCCACACTAAGGGCAGCCAAGGCCTAAACCAAAGGGATTGTAACTGCCCAACAGGTTCATTTAGCCTGCTGCCTAGACAGAGCCGACTTATCAGGACATGGGACTTGCAATGGAGGAGTAATTCATGCAGAGCCAGTTACGTGGGAGACTGGAGTTTGTTTTAAATTTAAGTTGTACTTTGTCACCCAGGCTGGAGTGCAGTGGCATGATCTCTGCTCAATGCAACCTCTGCCTCCGAGGTTCAAGAGACTCTCCTGCCTCAGCCTTCTGAGTAGCTGGGGTTAAAGGTGGGCACCACCATGCCCAGCTAATTTTTGTATTTTTTTTTCTGAGATGGAGTTTCACTCTTGTTGCCCAGGCTGGAGTGAAATGGCACGATCTCCGCTTACTGCAACCTCTGCCTCCTGGGTTCAAGTGATTCTCCTGCCTCAGTCTCCTGAGTAGCTGGATTACAGGCACGTGCCACCACCGCCGGCTAATTTTGGATTTTTAGTAGAGACAGGGTTTCTCCATGTTGGTCAGGGTAGTCTTGAACTCCTGATACCAGGTGACCCACCCTCCTCGGCCTCCCTAAGTGCTGGAATTATAGGTGTGAGCCATCGTGCCACCCTGGAGTTTGATTATTACAAGTCAGTCTCCTAGAGCAGAAGATTCAGGGATTAGCGTTTTTAAGGATGACTTAGTGAGTGGAGGGGGCCAGCGAGTCGGGAATGATGATTGTTGGGTTGGAGATGAAGTCATAGGGAATAGAAGGTGTCCTCAAGTTGAGTCAGTTCCTGGGTGGGGCCCACAAAATCGGGTGTGCCAGCTTATCCCTCCGGGTCATGCCAGCTGTTCCATCGAGTTCAGGGCCTGCAAAATATCTCAAGCACTGATTTTACCTTTTACCTTTCACCTTGATGTTATCCCCAGGAGCAATTTGGGGAGGGTTGGAATCTTGTAGCCTCCAGCGGCATGAGCCCATTAGAAACCACAGTACCTAATCTTTTGGCTGATTTGTTAGTTCTAAAAAGGCAGTCTAGTCCCCAGGCAAGAAGGTGGTTTGTTTCAGGAAAGGGCTGTTAACATCTTTGTTTCAAATTGTAAACTATTAACTAGGTTCTTCCCAAAGTTAGTTTGGCCTACGCCCAGGAATAAACAAGGACAGCTTGGAGGTTAGAAACATGATGATGGAGTCAGTTAGGTCAAATCTCTTTCACGGTCTCACTTATAATTTTGCAGTGGCGATTTCAGAATTCCCAGGGACTCATCTAGAAATGTATTATAGGCCAGGTGGGGTGGCTCACACCTGTAATCTCAGAACTTTGAGAAGCTGAGTCATGAGGATCACTTGAGGCCAGAAGTTCGAGACCAGCCTAGGCAACATGGAGACTCCAGCTTTTATATTAAAAAAAAAAAAAAAAAAAAAAATTGTATCATAATTGTCTGCCTGAGCAATGAATGGGAGAATCACTTAGACCCAGTTTCCTGTCTCCCATTCATTGCTGGTTTCTCTTGGAGGAGCGCAGGACATGAGGGAAGCATGAATCAGGTCAAAGCCTGCCTGGACTGTTTGCCAGGGCCGTAGCTGGAATCTGATCCAATGCTGAGACTATGTGAGGCAGAAGACAGAAACTGGCCAGCCTCTTCCCCAGAGGTGGCAGTGGGGTCAAGGAAAATGCTCCAGACTAGATGTCTCAGCTGAACCTTCTCAAGTGGTTGGGGCGGAATGTGGTGGTGGCTCAGGCCTGTGATCCCAGCACTTTTGGAGGCCGAGGCGAGTGCATCCCTTGAGGTCAGGAGTTTCAGATCAGCTTGGCCAACATGGCAAAACGCTGTCTCTACTAAAAATAGAAAAATTAGCTGGGGGTGGTGTTGCATGTTTGTAATCCCAGCTACTCGGGAGGCTGAGGCAGGAAAACTGCTTGAAATGGGGAGGTGGAGACTGCAGTGAACCCAAGATCGCACCACTGCACTGCAGACTGGGGGATCGGGGAGGGGAGTAACTCTGTCTCATAAATAAATAAATAAAGTAAAGTAAAGTAAAGTAGGCTGGGCATCGTGGCCTCAC
>NW_022441582.1:0-5351 GCF_009761245.1 Sapajus apella
CCCTAAAATTCTAACTGCAGCGGAGGGGTAAGAATATTTCAAGCCCTAGTAATACAGATCAACTTGGAAGCTTCAGATAGGAAAAGCTTAGGATAGTGTTTGCTACATAGTTATTTATTTTTAACTAAGCATGTAACTTATAGGTATCTTCCTGGCATGGAACATGGATCACTGCAGCCCGGAACTCCTGGGCTCAAGTGATCCTCCCATCTCAGCCTCCTGAGTAGCTGGGACTGCAGTCGTGTGTCACCACACCAGCTAATTTTTCTCATTTTTTGTAGAGAGGGGATCTCAATATGTTGCCCAAGCATTATGGATTTTATGCATTAGGGATCAACCCATGCTTAAAGCATGACAGAACCTGGTGGCATATTTTTCTCTTCCCCAGCTTTCAGCACAGGGTCCCCTCACCAGCAGGCCACGGTCAGGGCTCTGTACAGACAGTGGCTGCAGAGTAAAAACACTTCTATTTATGGGGGGCAAGGGCGAGGAGAGGAAGAAAGGAGCAGCAAAAGAGGAGAAGTGGCCACATGTATTTTGTTTTGTTTTTTGTTTTTCGTTACATGCACTTTTGAAAGTGTTTAGAAGCAGCCTCTCCTACATCCCCTGGTGTAGCTTGTCTCCTAGCTCTGTGAGGTGAGTTATCCAGTACACTCTAACATAAAAATGACCTTCAGACAGACAGACACACACACACACACACAGGAAACATCTCTGCCATCCACTTTTTCTTTTTTTCTGGTCCCAGACCCTCGATTCGCTCTTAAAAAATGACTATTGTGAAGATAATGTAACAACACAGAGTAATGCTAATGACAAATTATCAAAAAATTAAAAAAACAAAGTAAAATCGTTATTAGTGTTTTTAAAATGACGTAACTATGGGGAAAAAAACTCAAATGCCAACAATAGTTATTATGTATGACCTTTTTGCTCATATTTCCAAAACGTTTATAACATACATAATTTTAAGAGAAAAATAATTTTGAAAATACATATCTGAAAATGAAACCCCGCTGTTTCCAACGGCCAGCTGATTCTGGCTTAATCTGATTTTTCGCAGCTGTAGCAGTTTTGAAAACCTCAGTCCTTTTATTGAGGGAAGGAAGAGATGGGAGGGGTAGAAAGGGCGGTGGTTATTCCCCAGTCTTTCGATCCGGTCACACAACCTAAATCCAACATCTGCATCACATGTCTCCCGAAATCCTCTCCCTAAAATGACAACCTGGCCAGGCGGACAGAAAGGCCCCAGCGCATTTGCAAGGATCCTGCGGGGCCTGCCACGCAGAGAGCGTGCGGGTCTCAGGGAGCTGCCGGGTCCGCCAGGCCCCGCCCCCGGCCATTCAGGCCCCGCCCCCACCCACCCGGCCCCGCCCCGGCCCCCGCCGTCACGTGACCGGGCGCTGGGTCCAGCCTGTTGCTGATGCTGCCGGGCGGTACTCGTTATGGAGCTGGCGCTGCGGAGCTCTCCCGTCCCGCGGTGGCTGCCGCTGCTGCTGCTGCCGCTGCTGCTGGGCCTGAGCGCAGGTAGGTTCGAGCAAGAGGCGCGCCGACTGCCGTACCTCTTTTTACTCCAGGCGTGAGAGTTCGTTAGCGGGTTTGTGCTTTTAAAACAACATCTGTTTTCCCGGTTCTTACCTTGTGTAATTACATTGCTTTTGAATCTCTTTTCTGTTTCTCTAAAAAAGTCAAAGTGCTTTTTCTACCCTTTTCTGGCTCTGGGTGGTCTGAGTGCCTGCGTTCTCTGCTACGCCTAGATAGAAGCAGTGTGCAGAAATGTGATTTGCGGAAACTGCTGGTCAATGAGGTTTCCCCGATTCAAAGGCCTCCTCCCTTTTCCTGCCGCAATTGGCTGCTAAATGAAGTTAAAAGGTCATTTTATTTTGAGCTGAAATCTACGGTTAGAAGTACCCTTAAATCCTACCACGAATGGGACATTTCATTGAGATAAGGCCCTTTCTTCTCCTCTTGATCAAAACAAACAAGATAACATCCTCCTCCACCTATCTCTTTTTGGCAGAAAAACAGATTTGTGTTTAATAGGATGACTTGCAAATTGATTTTCATTCGTTCAGCAAAACCTCTCCTAGTCTGAAGCAAGAACTGAGAATTGGAATTTGCCTTGTGACCTTAGGCAAGTTGTTGAACAGTTTTGTTTTCCCGTTTGTAAAATGGGGATCATCTGGTCCTTTGTCGAGCGTCTGGGAGATGTTGTAAAATAAGTTGCTCTGCCACTTTTACCAACAGTCACTGCCAGGGAAGGGTGAAGTGCCTGGGCTGAGGTCAAAAGGGACCTGCACCTTATCTGTTATTCTCTTTTTTTTCTCTCTCTCTTATCTGTTATTCTCAAGGGAGCTCAGCCTTATCTGTTATTGTCAAGGAGGATGTAATAGTGTGTTACTTGTACACAGAACCTTATAGCTAAGTCTGTAATGTTTTAGCCATCTGTTTTGCTTCTCAGGAGATACTTCGTGGTTTTCTTAATCTCCATTCTTGTCTTGTTTTGAGTCAGGGTCTCGCTATGTTGCCCAGGCTGATCTGGAACTTCCTGACTCAAGTGATCTTCCTACCTCAGCATCCCAAGTAGCTGGGACTGCAGACACAGGCCACCACCCTGGCTCTTTCTTATTTAAAGATGTCTTCCCTACTCCTGTCTCTTGGCTGTTGGGACCAGTGCTCCCAGAGCCACTGGTTTTACGATATAAAAATGAGTGGGGCTTGAAATTTGAGAAGGGAGGAAGTAGAAGGCAGAAAACTCCAGTCACTGAGGGCATCCCTCCCATCATCTTTTAACATCAGCCCTTCTACATTTTTTTTCTACATTTTTTTTCTCCTGCCTCCAGAGGAAAAAAAAAGATGCTCTAACTTGGAAATTGTTACTTTAACAAAAAGTGACAAGGAAAATGGATTTAGCCTACTCTTTTCTAATACATATTTTGTAGATGCTAGAAACATTAACTAAAGAAAATTGGAAGGCCGGGCGCGGTGACTCAAGCCTGTAATCCCAGCACTTTGGGAGGCCGAGGCGGGTGGATCACGAGGTCAAGAGATCGAGACCATCCTGGTCAACATGGTGAAACCCCGTCTCTACTAAAAACTACAAAAAATTAGCTGGGCATGGTGGCACATGCCTGTAATCCCAGCTACTCAGGAGGCTGAGGCAGGAGAATTGCCTGAACCCAGGAGGCGGAGGTTGCGGTGAGCCGAGATCGCGCCATTGCACTCCAGCCTGGGTAACATGAGTGAAACTCCGTCTAAAAAAAAAAAAAAAGAAAATTGGAGTTGGGGGATTATAGGATACTTATATTAGAACACACATACACACGCATATATCCTTCAATTTAAAACATTTGTCTACCTCAGTTAGGAATATTGCCCTTTTTCATATTTGTTGTAGCTCTCTCATTGCTGTTTGCCTTTTTATTTTTGATGTACAGAATTTTTGTTGTATAGTAACTTAACAGGTTTCTGTTCTCACGGCCATTGAAATTTCTTTTTTACAGTCTCTGGGGTTTGCTTAGATTCTTTCCTCATCCAGACATCAGAAAAATATTCAACTATATTTTTGTATTATTTTTAATGTTTAAATTTTAAAATGTAAATACTTGATCCACATGGAACTTATTTTGTTTATAGTGTTGATAGGACCTAAATTTCTCTTTTTTTTCTCCCAAAAAGGTGATACATTGAATAGCCTCAGCCCCACTAATTTGTGATGTTTCTTTACTGGTATTTTTTGTTTGTTTGTTTTTTTGAGACATTGTCACCTAGACTGGAGTGCAGTGCTGTGATCACAGCTCACTGCAGCCTCAACCTACCAGACTCATGTGATTCTCCTACCTCAGTCTCCTGAGTAGCTGGGACCACAGGCATATGCCATGACACCCAGCTAATTTTTGTATTTTTTTGTAGACTTGGGGTTTTGCTATGTTGCTTAGATTGGTTTTGAACTCCTGTGCAGAAGCTGTCAGCCTGTCTTGGCCTCCCAAAGTGTTGGGATTACAGGAGTGAGCCACCAAGCCTGGCCTCTTATTCATGTATTAAATACGATATAAAAACCAGTATATTGCATTTTGGGATTTTTACTTTTTTCCTCAAAATATGAATATCTCTCTTGTTTTTACAGAATTATAGAAGTGTTTCATGGTTATTGTTAAAAATCCAAACATTACAGAAAGGTGTAGATGAAAGCCCGTGACCTCCTATCCCACTGTTAAATTAGTTTGTTTTTGGGCCAGGCATGGTGGCTCACGCCTGTAATCCAAGCACTTTGGAGGCCAAGGCGGGCAGATCACCTGAGGTTGGGAGTTCAAGACCAGCCTGACCAACATGGTGAAACCCTGTCTTAAAAAATAATAATAATAAATAAATAAATAAATTAGTTTGTTTTTTTCATAGCCGAGGTTTTTTTCCTTATTCTTGCAATGTATTGGGGTGGATAAATTACCAAACTATAAAACATACCATCTCTAGCACAGCATGGCTGTCTCTACCAGGCTTGGAATTTACCTGTACATTAGGCACTCTTTTGGAAAGTGAAATTGAGCTTCTGTTTCAGGAGCTGTCATTGACAGGCCCACAGAAGAGGGCAAGGAAGTGTGGGATTATGTGACTGTCCGCAAGGATGCCTACATGTTCTGGTGGCTCTATTATGCCAGCAACCCCTGCAAGAACTTCTCAGAACTGCCCCTGGTCATGTGGCTTCAGGTAAAGTAGTTTCCCAGCCTGGCCTGAGGTTGAGGCCAAGTCTCCCCTATGTGGCTCTTTGCTTGCTTTTTGGGCTCATGTCTCAGCAGTGAAGGGCAGATTTGGTCCAGCAGTGTGGCCTGGGGGTTCGGGGTGCTTCTGAGGCAGGCTGAGGTGATGGTATAGCCAAGAAGGCTAAATCAGAGGGCGAGGGGGTTCTATCCTTTTTCCAGAGCCTCTTTATATTTCCAGATGATTGCAGGAAGGCTTACTGAAAACTCTTCGTGACACATTTGATTGTATAGTGATAGAAAGTGTTGTGAGGCTGGGCACAGTGGCTCACACCTGTAATCCCACCACTTTGGGAGGCCGAGGCAGGTGGATCACATGAGGCCAGGAGTTCGAGACCAGCCTGGCCAACATGGCGAAACCCTGTCTCTACTAAAAATATTTAATACACAAATTAGCCAGGTGTAGTAGCACATACCTATAATCCCAGGTGGTTGAGACACAAGAATTATTTGGACCTGAGAGGCAGAGGTAGCAGTGAGCTGAGATTGTACCACTGTACTCCAGCCTAGGTGACAGAGCAAACCCTATCTCAAAATAACAACAAAAAAGAAAGTGTTATGGAAGACTCCAAAGCAAAGACCTGAGCTTCCCTG
>NW_022441583.1:0-5351 GCF_009761245.1 Sapajus apella
GTCCATGTGTTCTCATTGTTCAACACCCACCTATGAGTGAGAACATGCGGTGTTTGATCTTCTGCTCTTCTGTCAGTTTGCTGAGAATGATGGTTTCCAGGTTCATCCATGTCCCTACAAAGGACCCAAACTCATCGTTTTTGATGGCTGCATAATATTCCATGGTGTATATGTGCCACATTTTCCCTATCCAGTCTATCGTCGACAGGCATTTGGGTTGGTTCCAGGTCTTTGCTATTGTAAACAGTGCTGCAATGAACATTCGTGTGCACGTGTCCTTATAGTAGAACGATTTGTAATCCTTTGGATATATACCCAGTAATGGGATTGCTGGGTCAAATGGAAGTTCTATTTCTAGGTCCTTGAGGAATCACCACACTGTCTTCCACAATGGTTGAACTAATTTACACTCCCACCAACAGTGCAAAAGTGTTCCTATTTCTCCACATCCTCTCCAGCATCTGTTGTCTCTAGATTTTTTAATGATCGCCATTCTAACTGGCGTGAGATGGTATCTCAATGTAGTTTTGATTTGCATTTCTCTGATGACCAGTGATGATGAGCATTTTTTCATATGTTTGTTGGCCTCACGTATGTCTTCTTTTGTAAAGTGTCTGTTCATATCCTTTGCCCACTTTTGAATGGGCTGGTTAGTTTTTTTTTTGTAAGTCTGTTTTAGTTCTTTGTAAATTCTGGATATCAGCCCTTTGTCAGATAGGTAAACTGCAAAAACTTTTTCCCATTCTGTTGGTTGCCGATTCACTCTAATGACTGTTTCTTTTCCTGTGCAGAAGCTGTGGAGTTTGATTAGGTCCCATTGGTCTATTTTGGCTTTTGTTGTCAATGCTTTTGGTGTTTTGGTCATGAAGTCCTTGCCTACACCTATGTCCTGAATGGTTTTGCCTAGATTTTCTTCTAGGGTTTTTATGGTGTTAGGTCTCATGTATAAGTCTTTAATCCATCTGGAGTTAATTTTAGTGTAAGGTGTCAGGAAGGGGTCCAGTTTCTGCTTTCTGCACAAGGCCAGCCAGCTTTCCCAACACCATTTATTGAACAGGGAATCCTTTCCCCATTGCTTGTTTTTGTCTGGTTTGTCAAAGATCAGATGGTTGTAGATAAGTTGTGTTGCCTCCGAGACCTCTGTTCTGTTCCATTGGTCTATATGTCTGTTTTGGTACCAGTACCATGCTGTTTTTGATTACTGTAGCCTTGTAGTATAGTTTGAAGTCCGGTAGTGTGATGCCTCCCACTTTGTTCTTTTTGCTTAGAATTGACTTGGCTATGCGGGCTCTCTTTTGGTTCCATATGAAGTTTAAGGTGGTTTTTTCCAGTTCTGCAAAAAAGGCCATTGGTAGCTTGATGGGGATAGCATTGACTCTGTAAATTACTTTGGGCAGTATGGCCATTTTCACGATATTGATTCTTCCTAACCATGAACATGGAATGTTTCTCCATCTGTTTGTGTCCTCTCTTATTTCTTTGAGCAGTGGCTTGTGGTTCTCCTTGAAGAGGTCCTTTACGTTCCTTGTTAGTTGTATTCCTAGGTATTTTATTCTCTTTGTGGCAACTGTGAACAGAAGTTTGTTCTTGATTTGACTCTCTTTAAGTCTGTTATTGGCGTATAGGAATGCATGTGATTTTTGCACATTGATTTTGTATCCTGAGACTTTGCTGAACTTGCTTATCAGTTTCAGGAGATTTGGGGCTGAGACGATGGGGTCTTCTAGATATACAATCATGTCGTCTGCAAATAGAGACAATTTGACTTCCTCCTTTCCTATTGGAATGCCCTTTATTTCTTTTTCTTGCCTGATTGCTCTGGCTAGAACTTCTAATACTATATTGAATAGCAATGGTGAGAGAGGGCATCCTTGTCTGGTGCCACATTTCAAGGGGAATGCTTCCAGTTTTTGCCCATTCAGTATGATATTGGCTGTTGGTTTGTCATAAATAGCTTTTATTATTTTGAGATACATTCCATCGATACCTAGCTTATTGAGGGTTTTTAGCATAAAGGGCTGTTGAATTTTGTCAAAGGCCTTCTCTGCATCAATTGAGATAATCATGTGGTTTTTGTCTTTGGTTCTGTTTATGTGGTGAATTACGTTTATAGACTTGCATATGTTGAACCAGCCTTGCATCCCCGGGATGAAGCCTACTTGATCATGGTGGATAAGCTTTTTGATGTGCTGTTGCAATCGGCTTGTCAGTATTTTCTTGAAGATTTTTGCATCTATGTTCATCATGGATATTGGCCTGAAGTTTTCTTTTCTTGTTGAGTCTCTGCCGGGTTTTGGAATCAGGATGATGTTGGTCTCATAAAATGATTTGGGAAGAATTCCCTCTTTTTGTGTTGTTTGGAATAGTTTCAGAAGGAATGGTACCAGCTCCTCTTTGTATGTCTGGTAGAATTCAGCTGTGAATCCGTCTGGACCTGGGCTTTTTTTGGGTGGTAAGCTCTTAATTGCTGCCTCAACTTCAGACCTTGTTACGGGTCTGTTCAGGGCTTCGGCTTCTTCCTGGTTTAGGCTTGGGAGGAGGCAAGTGTCCAGGAATTTATCCATTTCTTCCAGGTTTATTAGTTTATGTGCATAGAGTTGTTTGTAATAATTTCTGGTGATGGTTTGGATTTCTGTGGAATCTGTGGTGACATCCCCTTTATCGTTTTTTATTGCATCAATTTGGTTATTCTCTCTTTTCTTTTTTATTAATCTGGCTAGTGGTCTGTCTATTTTGTTGATCTTTTCAAAAACCAGCTCCTGGATTTATTGATTTGTTGAAGGGTTTTTTGTGTCTCTATCTCCTTCAGTTCTGCTCTGATCTTAGCTACTTCTTGTCTTCTGCTAGACTTTGAGGTTTTTTGATCTTGCTCCTCTAGCTCTTTCAGTTCTCACGATAGGGTGTCAGTTTTTGATCTCTCCTTGCTTCTCATGTGGACACTTATTGCTATATATTTTCCTCTAGATGCTGCTTTAAATGTGTCCCAGAGATTCTGGTATGTTGTGTCTTCATTTTCGTTGGTTTCGAAGAACATCTTTATTTCTGTCTTCATTTCATTGTTTATCCAGTCAACATTCAAGAGCAAGTTGTTCAGTTTCCATGAAGCTGTGCCGTTCTGGGTTAGTTTTTGAATTCTGAGTTCTAACTTGATTGTACTGTGGTCTGAGAGACTGTTTGTTATGATTTCCGTTCTTTTGCATTTGCTGAGGAGTGATTTACTTCCAATTATGTGATCAATTTTAGAGTAGGTGTGATGTGATGCTGAGAAGAATGTATATTCTGTGGATTTGAGGTGGAGAGTTCTGTAAATGTCTATTAGGTTTGCTTGGTCCAGGTCTGAGTTCAAGTCCTGGATATCCTTGTTAATTTTCTGTCTGGTTGATCTGTCTAATATTGACAATGGGGTGTTAAAGTCTCCCACTATTATTGTGTGGGAGTCTAAGTCTCTTTGTAAGTCTTTAAGAACTTGCCTTATGTATCTGGGTGCTCCTGTATTGGGTGCGTATATATTTAGGATCGTTAGCTCTTCTTGTTGCATTGATCCTTTTACCATTATGTAATGTCCCTTTTTGTCTCTTATGATCTTTGTTGCTTTAAAGTCTAATTTATCAGAGATGAGAATTGCAACTCCTGTTTTTTTTTGCTCTCCATTTGCTTGGTAAATCTTCCTCCATCCCTTTATTTTGAACCTTTGTGCATCCTTTCATGTGAGATGGGTTTCCTGGATACAACACACTGATGGGTTTTGGCTTTTTATCCAGTTTGCCAGTCTGTGTCTTTTGATTGGGGCATTTAGTTCATTTACACTTAGGGTGAATATTGTTATGTGCGTATTTGATACTGCCATTTTGGTGGTGGCTGGGTGTTTTGCCCTTTAGTTGAGCTGGTACTTGTTGTCCTTTATATGTGTAGAGCCTCTTTCAGGAGCTCTTGTAGAGCTGGCCTGGTGGTGACGAAATCTCTGAGTACTTGCATTTTCCCAAAGGATTTTATTTTTCCTTCACTTATGAATCTTAGTTTGGCTGGATAGGAGATTCTGGGTTGAAAGTTTTTTTCTTTAAGGATGTTGAATATTGGCCCCCACTCTCTTCTGGCTTGTAATGTTTCTGCTGAGAGATCTGCTGTGAGTCTGATGGGCTTCCCTTTGTGGGTAACCTGACCTTTCTCTCTGGCTGCCCTTAGTATTTTCTCCTTCATTTCTACCCTGGTGACTCTGACGATTATGTGCTTTGGGGTTGCTCTTCTTGACGAATATCTTTGTGGTGTTTTCTGTATTTCCTGGACTTGAATGTTTGCCTGCCTTTCTAGGTTGGGGAAGTTTTCCTGGATAATATCCTGAAGAGTATTTTCCAGCTTGGATTCATTCTCTTCGTCGCATTCGGGTACGCCTATCAAACGTAGATTAGGTCTTTCCACATAGTCCCACATTTCTTGGAGATTTTGTTCATTCCTTTTTACCCTTTTTTCTCCAGTCTTACCTTCCCGTTTTATTTCATTGAGGTGATCTTCAACCTCTGATACCCTTTCTTCTGCTTGGTCAATTCAGCTATTGATACTTGTGCGTGCTTCCCGAAGTTCTTGTGTTGCGTTTTTCAGCTCCATCAATTCATTTATATTCCTCTCTATTTTGTCCATTCTCATTAGCATTTCATCAAATCTTTTTTCAACGTTCTTAGTTTCTTTGCATTTGGTTAGAACATGTTCTTTACGTTCACAGAAGTCTGTTTCCACCCACCTTCTGAAGTCTGATTATGTCATTTCATCACATTCGTTCTCCATCCAACCTTGTTCCCTTGCTGGTGAGGAGTTGTGATCCCTTTTAGGAGGAGAGGTTTTCTTGTTTTGGGTGTTTTCATCCTTTTTGCACTGGTTTCTTCCCATCTTTAAGGATTTATCCACCTGTCGACTTTGTAGTTGCTGGCTTTCAGATTGGGTTTCAAATCTTTCAGATTGATGTTCTGTTTGTTCATGATGAAGTTATTTCTGTTTCTTGGTTTTCCTTCTGACAGTCTGGCCCCTCTGCTGTAGGTCTGCTGAGGTTCACTCCAGGCCCTGCTTGCCTGGGGTTCACCTGCAGCAGCTGCTGAACAGCAAGGGTTGTTACCAGTTTTCTTCTTCTGCTATCTTTGTCCCAGAAGGATACCTGCCTAGTGTCAATCTGATCTCTCCTTTATGAGGTGTCTCTTTGGATATCTAGGGGTCAGGGAGCTGCTTGAGGAGACGGTCTCTTCTTTATAGGAGCTCAAATGGTGAGCTGTGAGCTCTGTTGTTCATTCAGAGCTGCTGGGCAGGTACGTTTAGGTCTGCTGCAGCAGAACTCATAAACTGCTTTTTGTTCCCAGGTGCTCTGT
>NW_022441584.1:163-5351 GCF_009761245.1 Sapajus apella
TGTGTGGTGTGTGGTGTCTGTGTGTGGTGTGTGGTGTATGGTGTCTGTGTGTGGTGTGTGGTGTCTGTGTGTGGTGTGTGGTGTGTGTGGTGTGTGTGTGTGTGTGTCGTGTGTGTGCGAAGCCTGTCCCTCACTCCTTCGGGGCGTCTCGGGAGCCTGGCTCAGAGTGTGGGAGCAGCAGGGGTGCCAGTGCTCTGGAGGGGCCGCCTGCTT
Source organism: Sapajus apella (assembly GCF_009761245.1). Taxonomy (NCBI): domain Eukaryota; kingdom Metazoa; phylum Chordata; class Mammalia; order Primates; family Cebidae; genus Sapajus; species Sapajus apella. The sequence goes on from NW_022441584.1 coordinate 377, forward strand.
CCCCGTAAGGCCTGGCTGGGGCAGCACACAGGGCCTGGGTGTGAGGGGCTCCTCGCACACCTGAGACCCGGTGACGCCCGGCGGGGTGGGGCCGGGGGCTGGGAAGGGCGTGTCCCTCTGGTCCTGCTGCAGATATGATCACGGGCCCTGCAGGCGCCGGGTGGGCAGCTCAGAGGCCCTTGGGGACCAGGACCCTCCCTCCGGCCACTCCGGCCACCTCCTCCCTGCACAGGGCCCGTGTTTCACAGTCAGGGCACCAGGATGGGCGTGGAGAGTGGGGGCGGGGCCCGGGACTGGGGCCCGAAGCTCAGTGGGCAGGGGCAGTTTGGGCTGTGTCCTTCCTGTCTTCATCCCCTTCACTGTCCTTTTTTTTTTTTTTAAGTTTAGTTTATTTATTGATTTATTTGTTTTCTTTATTTTACTTTTTAAATACATATATATTTTAAAGGTGGGGAGGGTTTCTCCATGTTGGTCAGGCTGATCTTGAACTCCTGACCTCAGGTGATCCACCCGCCTCGGCCTCCCAAAGTACTGGGATTACAGGCTTGAGCCACCGCGCCCGGCCCTTGCTGTCTTTTTACAAAAGCCGTCCTGCAGCTTCCATGGCCGGGTCTGGGGCTCTCCCAGCCGGACTCCTCACCCAAGCCCCTGGCTCACCTGCCCGCTCCAAGCCCTCCTTCCCTATAACCACCGGCCCACTCCGAACTCCTGGAATCGGCCCCCGGCCCTGTTGAGGCTCTACCGCCTTCACCGTGGCCTCCTCCAGCCAGCCCTCCACCTGCTGGGGACCACAACCACTCCCCTGCAACGCCCATGGAGCCCCGCCCCACCCGCAGTGAACGCTCCTGTGGTCTCCATCTCGGGTCCCAAGGTCAACTGAGGCTGTGCTGCCTGGACCCCTTCCCAGAGAACAGAGTGTGACCAAAGGGGCCGGGGAGCCCCCATGAAGGCGGCCAGGCCCCCATGCCTGTGCCAGCCACAGGCACCCCCAGGTCTAGACAGCATCTGGGGCACCCAGGGCACCCTAACCACACTGTCTCTCCTGGAGCATCCACTCCGCCTGTAGGGGCGCAGCAAGGACCCCCTGTGTTCTCTCAGCTCCTGTGTGGGCCAGGCCTTGACCCGGCCCCCACCACAAGTCTCTTTTTGGTTTTGTTTTGTGTTTTTTGGGGGTGGGGGCAACGGGGTCTCACTCTGTCATCCAGTCTGGAGCTCAATGCTGCAATCATGACTCACTGCAGCCTCCAACTCCTGGACTCCTAGGCTTAAGCGATCCTCCCACCTCAGCTCCCGAGTATCTGGGACTGCAGGGGCATACCACTATGCCGGCTAATTCTCAAAATTTTTGTGGAGACAGGTTTTCGTCATGTTGCCAAGGTTGGTCTTGAACTCCTGGGATCAAGCGATCTGCCTGCCCCAGCCTCCCCAAGCTCTGGGATGACAGGCAGGAACCACTGCACCCGGCCTGCAAGTCCTCACCGAATCCTCCTAAGTAGCTGGCCAGTCACAGATCAGGCCCATTTCAGGGAAGGTAAACTGAGGCACAGAGAACCTGAATAGCTCCAGCTTGGCCAAGGACCCTCAGCTGAGATAGGGCTGGTCAGAGGCCAGAGTGGGCGTGTGTGACCAGGGCATGGCTGTGCCTGGAGGTTCGTCTCTGTGGAAGTCTGGGCTTCCCTCCCTGTTTCACAGATGGGGCACCCAGGGCTCTGGAGGTGCCCTGCTCAGGGAAACCCTCAGGCCCCCTGGAGCTGGGTCCTAGGGAAAGGTTAGGGGGCGCTGGCCAGCCTGGCCCCAGCTTGTAGGAAGCAGGGCTGGACTGACGGAGGCAAAGTCCTCCCACGGCCACCCCTCCTCTCCCTGAGTGGCCCCCCATCCTCCTGCAAAGGGGGAGGCTGTAATGAGGGCACCTGTGTCCCGGTCTCTGCCTTGATAGCTGCCTCTTGCCCTGAGCCATCATCAAGGTCATTAGGCTCTGATCAAATTAGGCCACTTAGCGGGATGTGGAGGTGGACGAGGCCAGGAGCCACCAGCCCTGTATGGGGCCAGGCTCGGGTCAGCAACCGGTGCGGGAGCTGGGGGGCTGGGCAGTGCCGGCAGTGAGGCAAGGGCACGGGGCAGGGAGGAGCAGGCCAACCACACAGGGCGTGGGGGCAGCAGGATCTGGTGGGGACAGACAAGCCTCAGCCCTGGTTACCTGCATCACGGGGCTGAGGGGAGCCCAGGTGTGGGGGTGCCCAGAGGGCGTAGGCGTGGGTGCTGTGGGGTAGTCTCAAAGCCCCTGGGGCAGGGCAAGGACCTAGAGGTGCCCTGGGTGCCCTGTGGCTGCAGGGAGGGGCTGCAGAGGGAGGGTTGGAGAGGGAGGGGCTGCGGAGGGCTGGGAGGGTCCCCAGGAAGCCCTGGAGGAGCCAAGCCTGCACTGTCCGGGAGCCTTGGGGGCCTCCAGGACCGTCCAGAGCCAGGAGTGCCACTGGGCTGCCCCCCCCAGGCCTCCCACCCCGCGCCCCGTCCCACATGATGCTCACGTCCTCAGTGCTTCCCCAGCCAGAGTGGCCGGTGTTTCTCCACCAGCCTCCGTGCTGGGCGTGGGGTGGCGGCGGCTACGGCTCTAGGGCTCCACTGGGATGGCCTGGCCTGAGCCCAGGGGGACAGGGACTCACCGCCAAGCCTTGTCCCCCGCGTTTGAGAGGTGCAGTGGTGTCAGTGAGACTGATGGTGACAAAAATGCTCAGGGCAGCCGGAAGCACTTCAGGGCCTCCAGTGAGATCCCGAAAACCCAACCATGGCGTGAGCTTGTCTCCTCACAATGTGTTTATTGAAGTCCTGGCCCTCGTTCCCTGAGAATGGGACTGTATTTAGAGTGAGGGCCTGTAAAGAGGGGCTCATGCCAGGCGCGGTGGCTCAGCCTGTAATCCCAGCACTCTGGGAGGCTGAGGCAGACAGATCACCCAAGGTCGGGAGTTCAAGACCAGCCTGGCCAACGTGGAGAAACCCCATCTCTATTAAAAATACAAAACTAGGCCAGGCGCGGTGGCTCATGCCTATAATCCTGCCACTTTGGGAGGTCGAGGTGGGTGGATCACAAGGTCAGGAGTTTGAGACCAGCCTGGCCAATATGGTGAAACCCCATCTCTATTAAAAATACAAAAAAATTAGCCAGGTGTGGTGACACATGCCTGTAATCCCAGTTACTCAGGAGGCTGAGGCAGGAGAATTGCTTGAACCTGGGAGGCAGAGGTTGCAGTGAGCCGAGATCACGCCACTGTACTCCAGCCTGGGTGACAGAGGAAAACCCCATCTCTTAAAAAAGTATTAAACATAGGCCAGGCGCAGTGGCTCATGCCTGTAATCTCAGCACTTTGGGAGGCCGAGGTGGGCGGATCACCTGAGGTCAGCAGTTCGAGACCAGCCTGCCCAACATGGTGAAACCCCGTCTCTACTAAAAATACAAAAATTAGCTGGATGTGGTGGCACGGGCCTATAATCCCAGCTACTCTGGAGGCTGAGGCAGGAGAATCATTTGAATCCAGGAAGTGGAGGTTGCAGTGAGCTGAGAAAGACAAGATGGCAGTGCCCATCCTGTCCCTGTTAAATTCGTGGGCATGATTCCCACAAAAACCAGATGGACCCTGGCAGATGCCATGGATGGCCATAAACTCAACAGAGCAGTGGCCACACAGCGGAGACTGAGCCACCTTGCTCTCTTCCCTGGAGTGAGCCACACAGTGCTGGCCCACGGGACAGGGAGATGGGCCTGGGGCGTGTTCTTCCCAGCCCGGCTCAGCAGGAAGGCACCTTGTCCGCCTGGAGCAGGTTCAGCACACAGCCTCGGCCCAGAGTGGGCTAACCCTCCCGCTGTCACCAGCAATTCAGGGCTTCAAAATCCCAAATATCAGTTGAGACATTATTGGCTGTAAGTCACTGGGAACTCAACTGAAATGTACTGGAAAGACAAACGGATGCCATCACTGGATGATCTGGGGAGCACCCTCGGGAGCAGCCTACTCAGGGCCTGGCTCCCTCTCCGGGTTCCCCGTGCTCCGCCCACTGCTGTGTTGGCTTCAGCCTCAGGCAAGGCCATCATCCTGTTATCTGCACTGCCCGCCACTCACACCCCTGGAAGGAAGGAGATCCCCTACTCCACCAACCCTTAAACCGAAGCCCCCCGTTGCCCAAGACCAGCTCCACCAGGTCACGCGCCCTCTGCGGCTCAGCCAGTGTGAATGAGAAGTCAGGGCCTGCTTGGCAGGAGGAAGGGGAAGCGGGGGTCTTCAGGCACCCCAAAGCCTGCACTGATGGGCCACGTGTGGACACAGGCTGGGGAGCTCCTTGACAGAAAGCAGGGGTGCATCTAGGAGGCTCCCAGGCCCCAGCCCGACTCCTGGCTGGAGGAAAGGCTAGGAAGATGCCCTCTCATCTGCAGGCGGGCGAGGGTGACTCAGTAGGGTTAGACAGAGCTGCCTTTCTGGGTGCCTGGTCCCACAGGGGAGCCCCAGGTTCTCCCCAGGACGGGACTGCAGCAAGGGGCCAGTTAAAGCTCAGCCCCTTGGGAAGCAGTGAGCATTCCCAGCAGGGCGAGCACGGCATCTGCGTCACACGGGGGGCTCACGGGGGGCTCCAACAGGAGATCCTGAGCCTTCAGAAGGGGACAGTGGCCCTGGGTTCTGCCTGACCCAGACTGGGAGCTGGGTGGATGCTCCTGGAGGGGTGGCCTGCAGAGCACCCAGTGACCGGGACTCTGGGGCCCGCAGGGGCTGAGGCCGAGCTGCAGCTGTGGGAGGTGGGTCCTCCTCAGACCCCATCGCCGCCTTGTCCCTGCCACCGGGTGTGGCCTCTGTGTTGTTCCTGGGCTGCAGGCAGTGGTGACTGGTGACCAATTCCCTCACCAGAGGCTCATGGGGTTGGGTGTTGGGATAAAGGCAGGCCCCGAGCTTCCTGATCTCAGGGCTGGAGTCGTCCCTGGAAAATAGAGCCA
>NW_022441585.1:0-5350 GCF_009761245.1 Sapajus apella
ACCACATGCTCTACATGATTTTAATTTGTCATTTCTTTCCAGTTGCCTCTGCTCTGTGACAGTTTCTCAGTCTTTCCTTACTTTTCATGACCTTGACACTACTTTATGTTTTGGAAGTGAGCCCTCCCTTAGGATTGGCGGACATGGTGGGCAGGTGGGTTAAGCTCCGTCTTCTCCGGGGGTGTATCTACACAGACTATTTGGAACTTTTCTGTAGGAGAGAGTTGTCTTTTTTCCTCCATTTATTTATTCATTCAGTCATTTATTTATATCAGTATAGGCTCATGTCTTTTTCTTTTACACGTCGGGTTCTAGTCCAGTACTACATAATTCATTTTGTTGCTCGAATTCTTCCAGCTTTGGCCATTGGGAGTTCTTGCAGGTTTGCTCCTGCATCCTGTGACATGCGCCATCCTTGAGTTTTGTTTGGGGTGCGTGTGTGTATGTGTGTGTGTCCGTGTGTGTGTGCTCGTGCACGTGTGTGTGCACGTGTGTGTGTGTTGAGCACTTCTTTGCTTTCTGACACTACAATATGCTGCAGCCTCCTTTTATTTTCTAACCTCACTTCTAGAATCAGTTAGGCCTCCAGGGAGCCTGGTGAGTCATTTGCTCTGCTTTGTTTTGTTTTACTTTGTTTTTATTTTTTTAAAACTGTGGTGAAATACACATAATTGACCATTTTAATCATTTCTAAGTTTTCAGTTCAGTGACATTAAATACATTCACATTGTCGTGCAGCTGTCACCACTGGAATGTTTTCGTCTTCCCAAATGAACCATTGGTTTTATTAGAAGAGATGTGTTTATTGTAGGGGACAAAGGAGGTAAAGTGAAAGAAAACTGCTGCGTCTCCATTTCCCTGAAGCCTGCTCATCTTTCTGGACATGTTCTAGCCCTACATTCCTCTGTGTGTTATCTCTTTTGTACACATGAGATCAGACCAGACATCTGGTTTTGCAACCTGCTCTTTCCCCTTACTGATCTGTATTTCCATGGTTACAAACACCGCTACCAAGAACATCTTTGTGTACCTGTATATTTCTACAGGGAAAAAATCGTAAAAGCGAACTTGCTAGGCTGAATTTTAATGGCTATTGCCAGAGTGTCCTTTAAAATACAATAAGACAATAAAAGCAGTATTTTTCTTCACAATTTTATTTTTATGTGTTTGTTTATCTATTTATTGAAGACAGGGTCTTGCTCTGTTGCCCAGGCTGGAGTGCGGTGGTGCATCCCAGCTCACTGTAGCCTCAATGTCCTGGGCTTAAGTGGTCCTCCAGCCTCAGCCACCCAAGTAGTTGGGACTGCAGATGTGTGCATCACCACACCTGGCTACATATATATATATTTGGTTTTTGTAGAGGCAGGATCTCTCTACGTTGCCCAGGCTGGTCTCAAACTCCTGGGCTCAGGCTCTCCTCCTACTTCAGCCTCCCAAAGTGCTTGGATTACAGATGTGAGCCCCCATGCCTGGCCAGCTCAACTTTTTAATGAGACTCGTTCCGGGTGTACTGGACCAGACAGTAAACTGCATGTATACCTTTTCCAAATGTGTACTTGGCTAGGCGGTAGTCAAGATCCCCAGTACACCCCTGTTCCTGTCCCTGTGTGTTTCCCAAGAAATTGCTTAGGGCCATGCCCACAGAAGAAGACTCAGAGAGGCAGAAGAGGGAGCAGGGTCCCTGGGCATGTTAAATGGTTGGTGGGGTGCAAGGCCCAGATTCCAGCCTGCCTGGTCCTGCCTCAGGAATCCCTGTAGGGTTCCCAGGTCTTTATGGGGTGATGTGGCCTCTGCTATGTCCAGACTGGCCTGGTGCCTTGGAGGCTAGAAGTAAAGTTGCATTTTCTCCCTGGCCAGCCTGCCTTAGACCTTAGCCCTCCTGTTGTTTAGGAAGCTAGAGAGTCCCCAAAGGGCCAGTAAGACAGCCCAGCTCACATGGAGCCGGAGGTGTGCCAAGGTCCTGCCAGTGCCCTCATGGGACAGCCCTGATCCAGGTCTGCGGGGAAACGAACTTCCCTTTGTCAAGCTTCAGAAGAGACCTAAAACCCAACAGGATCTCCAGAAACCTGGCCTTGGGGGTCTCTGCGGGGCAGCTGGTCTGACTTGGAGGGTACTAGAGCTGGACCCCTCTGCCTGACCCTGAAGTTTGGCCTGGAGAGAAATCTCCTCCAAGGTAGGTCAGACTGCAGAGATCGGCACCCTGAAGGAATAGGTCCCACTATGTGTGAGAGAGGTTGGACCCAAAAGCACCACCAGCATCAGGAGGAGTCCTGGGGGGTCAGAGGAGGCCAGGAAGTCATGGCATCTGTCCCCTCTTCCCAGGGAAGAATTAGGCACAGCACGCTCACTTGGTGCTGGTGTGGCCTCTGGAGACCGGCCACTGTGGTGGGCACTGCAGGGAAGTAACCCTGCCTATAGGTAACCCTACCCACAGGTAACACTACAGGTAACCCTGCCTACAGGTAACACTACAGGTAACACTGCTACAGGTAACACTACAGGTAACCCTGCTACAGGCAGCACTACAAGTAACCCTGCCTCCCAGAACCACTATCCGGTGGAAGCAGGATGGAGCCGCATGGCCATGGCCGTGGTTGACCCAGGCAGGACCTGAGATTCTACGGGTATCTAGAGTGGGCCTCTCTGCCTTTTACACAACGTGAGATCTTGGGCAAGTGACTTCATCTCTCTGGGCCTCAGTTTATCCAGATGAGAAATGATGGATTAAGTGACTTTTTAAGTCCTTTTCTCAGATGGCTGCTGCTTCTGGGCAGCAGGGGAGCCTAGAGTAGGGAGAGTTCTGTCAGGAAGATGGTTGGGAGAGACCATGTGGAGCAGCGCCTTCCCCTGAACCTTCCGGATGGGGGCCCTGCCCTGCCTCTCCGACGCGTCTGCCCTCCCGTAAGCGGTGTACCACGCGCCCTTCTCGAGGTAGTTCATCATGTGCTTTTCCCGCTGGCTCCTGTGTAGTTTGAGTGCAGCAGTTGCAGCTCTGCCGCACAGACCAGAGACAATGTTTTCACTCCTGTCCCCTGTTCCCTCAAGTCAGGCTTCTCTCCCATGGATTTTGGGCAAAGCCTTCTTGTGTGTCTTCACCCATTTTTTTTTACATGTAGCCCCCACAAGATGTGATCAGGTATCCGTTGTTTCTGAGAGATGGGAGTTTTAAACGTTTCAACACCAAACAAGCACAGAAGCTTAGAAAGCAAGCAAAGGCCCTCCTCCTCTTTCACTTCCCAGGGGCAGCACCTTGCTAACAGGTTGGTGGGTGCACCCGCCAGATGTCCTCATGCATTTTATGGGCACTTAAAATGATGTGCAAATGTACTCCCTTCTCTCTCCCTCTCTTTTTGTTTGCTGAAATGAGATCATACAATAGATATCATTTTGCAGGTTTTCAGTCTAAATGTCATCTTTGTTATCCATAAAAATTCAGGTTACCCTTCTTTAATAGAAGAGTAGTAAGACGCACAGTTTCTTCTGGGTATGATAGGAATGCCTGTGTCTGAGTGGTGCCCACGTGCTCACTCACAGATGCGCACACAGTAACATCAGGCATCTTGGTGGTTCAGGTGGCTCAGCACCTGAATGAAGATAAGAACTCATGCCCAGAAGAGGCTGGGTGCCCCGCTGCAATGCCTGGTGCAGGGGAGGCCCTGGCAAATACTTACTGGGTGAAGGACTGTATGGAAGTCACTGTAGGACAGAGGTCAGGATGCCAGACTTGAAAACAGGTCTCTTTCAATATCCGTGCATCTGTTTGTCTTTCTGTCTGGGTTTTTTGCTTTGGAAGGGAACAAAATCTGTGAAGTCTGTGTTTCCTTTTGCTAACCTGGAGGTGTGAGAGACCCCAGCATCTGTGCAGTCAGTACCTGAAGATGACATGCCCAAGGACTGCCCCCCGAGACCTCTTTGAGTTCTCTGCTGACCTTCACTCTTCATGGCTTCATGACTAGGACCTTTATTTTTCCCTTAGGAGACACAGACTGTGTCTGCAGCCGTCTGTGTATATATAATCTCCTTCCTTTTCCATGTTGCTTTCCTAGGGGCCATCCCTGCAGGGTTATCTAAATACCATTTCCGCTTTTGTCTTTTGGTTGGATAGTGTTTGCGGTCTTAAAGTTTCCAGGAAGTAATGCCTTTTCTGCTAGAGGAAGAGAGAGGGGATAGACGTGGGTGTGGTCACACAGCACAGCAGCTGCACCTCCAGGCTCCGGGTGTGGCTGAGGTGGCCCTGCTCGGGTTTCTTTCTGTTCCCACCTGAGTCAGACGTCAGCCCTCTGCGGCTGCGTGCCTGCTGCGGTGCTGTGTGCCGTACCTTTGGTTTCTTCTCTCCTCTCTGTCTGTAGATGTTGGAGACAGAACTTGGGCGACACCTCCATGTGTTTGCCCAACCACTAGGCCTTCATCTAGAGCAGCGCTGTCCAAAACATGGCATTGTCCATCAGCATGGTAGCCATTAGTCACATGTGTCTTGGGGGCACTTGAAGTGTGTGTTGTGCAACTGAGAAACTGAAATTTACATTTTATTGTAATGAATTTTAATTTGAATACGCATCTGGCTATGGCTGCATTGGGCAAGGCCGTGAGATGAGAGCTGAGATGCTAAAACACCTTCCCCTGCCCCAGGAGTGCACTGGCTGAGATGAAACAGGAAGTGAGAGCGGGGCACCAGTTGCCCTGATGGCTCTGGGATGGGATCTGTTGGAGCCAGCAGGCAACTCATCCTGGGTGGTCAGGGAAAGACGGCTGTCCGGGAAGGGCAAGAGCATACCAGGTGGAGGGAAGAATATCTGCAGAGACCCTGAGGATGAGGAAATCAGAGCCACCCTCCTGGGAAGCACATGAGGAGGAGTCTGTAGGGAGCCGGGTGGATTCCTACAGCTCTCCCTGTGTGCGGTGTAGGGGTTGGGGCCCCTCTGGGGGGCTCATGGAAGCGTGTGTGAGAGAGGAGGAGGAATTCCAAATGAACATTATAATTGTTTAAAGGAAAATAAAACTCCTATCGAGAAGGCTGCATTCACATGGGGATGGGCTGAGAGTGAGGGGTGAGGGGCGCCGCCTCCCACGTGGCTGGAGGGTGGAAGGGCTGGGATAGGAAATGAGATGGGAGCGAGCTAAGAGGCAGGGCCCCGCCCCGCTTCCGGACATTTGGAGTCCCACACTGGCTGTTTCCAGCTGCCCCTGCCCCACAGGTTACATCTAAAAGTCACAGCTTCATGTTCTGGCTGCAGCTGGGGAAATGATTTCAGAGCCTGCTGGCATGAAGCCATTTTTTTTTTTCTTTAGCCATTTCCCGGTTGGAAGTTGTTGAAAGGAAGTGGCAGGCACTGCCTGGGAGCAGTTCTAG
>NW_022441586.1:0-5348 GCF_009761245.1 Sapajus apella
CTTGAGCCACCGCGCCCGGCCCAAGAGAGCTCTTTTCTTCCCTGAACCATTGGACATTTAATTTTCTTCTCATTGGACCGACTTGGGTCATAGTCTACTCCTGGTCTCAGCTTCTTGGCTTAGGAAGGAAATCAGTGTTTTTACTGCTGCATGTCTTTTTTTGTTTTATGTGTTTTTTTTTGAGACAGAGTCTCACTCTATCACCCAGGTTGGAATGCAGTGGCACAGTCTTGACTCACTGCAACTTCCGCTTCCCGAGTTCAAGCGATTCTCCTGCCTCAGCCTCCCAAGTAGCTGGGATCACAGGCACGTACCACCACGCCCAGCTAATTTTTGTGTTCTTAATAGAGATGGAGTTTTGCCATGTTGGCCAGGCTGGTCTCAAACTCCTGACCTCAAGTGATCCACCTGCCTTGGCCTCTCAAAGTCCTGGGATTACAGGTGCGGGCAACCGTGCCTGGTCAACACTTCCTATCTTTGGCAAAATGCTTTTTCATATCCTTTGCTCATTTTTAAGTTGGTTGGTTTTTCTTTTTATTTTTAAGTTGTAAGACTTCTTTATATATCCCGCTTACAGGTTCCTTGTTAGATAGTGATTTGCAGACATTTTCTTTCTTCCCTCCTGCGGGCTGTCTTCTCTCTTTCTTGATGGTGCCCTTTGCAGCTCAGGAGTTTTTAGTTCGGATGAAGTCCAATTTCTCTGTTTTCTTTTGTTGCTTATGCTTTTGTTGTCATGCCTCAGAAACTGTTGCTTAATCCAAAGTCATGAAAATGTATGTTTTCTTCTAAGAGTTTTATAGTTTTAGCTTTTACCTTTAGGTATTTGATGCATTTTGAGTTAATTTTTCATATGGTATGAGATAAGGGTGGATTAAATATTTAAATGTAAAAAGCAAAACCATGAAAATACTAGGAAAAAAACATAAGTAAATATTTATTTAATCTTTGGGTGGATTTTCTGTACATGAAACCAAGACAGAAAACATAAAGAAAAAGTGACAGATTGGGCTATCTGAAAAGGCAAAAATTTTTTATGTTTAATCACAAAAATGGAAGGTAAAAGACCTGGGAAAAAGTGGCTGCATGAAGCTGTTGTTTAAAATAAAATACTGTAATGACTATGTGATTTTAAAATCCTGAATCTAGCATACTACTTGGAAAGTCAAACTGCATCTCGCCATTCTAACTTAGGATGGATTATATTCAGACTTGGTTCTTTGGGTGTACACATTTTTCACCGGGGTTTTTTGTTGTTGTTGTTCAGGGAGTAAACTCAAGAAATCCCCGAAGACCTCCACCTAGTTCTGTTAACACAGGCGGCATCACAGAGATCATGGCAGAAGGAGGTGAACTAGAGTTTGTTAAAAGGATTATCCATGACAGTCTACAACTGAAAAAAAGATTAAGGTAAGTCTGTTTTTAGAACATACAGCCTATTTTTACAATATAGGAATATTTACCCCCATGTCGTTCTTTTTTTTTTTTTTTTTTTTGTCTGTCTGTCTGTCACCCAGGCTGGAGGTGCAGTGGTACAATCTCAGCTCACTGCAGCCTCTGCCTCCCGGGTTCAAGTTTTGCTCGTGCCTCAGCCTCCCGAGTAGCTGGGATTACAGGCACCTTCCACCTGTAATTTTTGTATTTCTAGTAGAGATGGGGGGTTTCACCATGTTGGCCGGAATAGTCTGGAACTCCCAACCTCAGGTGATCCACCTGCCTCGACCTCCCAAAGTGCTGGGATTATACGCATGAGCCGCTGTGCCCAGCCTCCCCTATGTGGTTCTAAAACAAACCTTGTAACTTAGAGGAAAAGTAATCCTAGTGGTCAGAAGAACAAGCAGATAACCAAGGTAGTGGCTCCTACAATCTGCAAAGACCCTGTTTCTGAGGATGTTCGCATGCCTTTTATTGAATTGTGTTTACTGTAATCATGTATACTACAGAGATGGAAAGAGGAAAATACCATACGATTGTATTGCTCCCATTAGTACGGTCCTGTGATGGAACAAAACTGATTCAAATATGGCTTTTGCTTAGAAAACAGATGGGTTCAGTTCTCTCCCATGAACCAGAATAAATTTGTTGCCTAGTCCTTGAAGCAATTTATGTTGTTGGAATCAGTCTCCCAAACAGTGACATATGTGAGGACATTGAGCTGTCAAGAACTTAATGAAGGGAAACTGAGATCACTAACCAGTTGCAGAGGAGGGTTAAGGCCATTCCTTTTTAAAGCTAATTATTTTGGACAACACACCTGTCATTAAGCAACATAAGGTACTCAAAAAGAGCTATTTGTCTCACTTGACTTCTCACCCTGCCACATGTTGTTGAAATGATGGATAATGTGGTAGTTCAAAACTAAAAGAGCTTTCAACCCTAGGATTTAGCTTTGGGACGTAGGGAAGATTTTGTTATTATTGTGGTAAGTACACATAACATAACATTTACCATCTGTATTAGTCCATTCTCACACTGCTATAACGAAATACCTGAGACTGAGTAATTTGTAAAGAAAAGAGTTTTAATTGGTTCAGGGTTCCACAGGCTGTACAGGAAGCACGGCTGGGGAAGCCTTGGGAAACTTACAATCATGGCAGAAGGTGAGGGGGAAGCAGGCACAGCATCACATGGCCAGAGGAGGAGGAAGAGAGAGAAGTGGGAGGTCTAATGAGAACTCACTGACTATCATGAGAACAGCAAGGGGAAATCTGTCCTCGCGATCCAGTCCTTTCTTCCCAGGGCCCTTCTCCAACAGTGGAGATTACAGTTTGACATGAGATTCGGGCGGGGACACACATCCAAACCATATTGCCATCTAAATTTTTACAGTATAGTTTAGTAATGTTGATACATTCACACTGTTGTGCAGCCGATCTCCAGAGCTCTTCATTTTGCATAACTGTTACTCTGTGCTCATTAACTCACTCCTCATTCTCTCCTTCACTCAGCCCCTGACACCCGTCATTCTGCTGTCTGTCTCTATGAACTTGACTCCTGTGGGTACCTCATACAAATGCAGTCATACACTATTTGTCCTTTTATGACTGACTTTTTTCACTTTTCATAATGTTTTCAAGGTTCATCCATGATGTAGCATGTTTCAGAATTTGTTCCTTTTTAAGGCTGAGAATATTAAAATTCCGTTGTTCATATCTACCACATTTTGTTTATCCATCCATCTGTTGATGGAAACTTAGGTTGCTTCTATCCTTTGGTGGCTATAGTGCATAGCACTATATGAATGTGGGTGTATAAATATCTCCTAGAGACCCTGCTTTCAGTTCTTTGGATGTAGCCCCAGAAGTGGAATTCCTGGATAGGGAAGATATTTTTCCTATATGATATTGTCCTCTTTTCTGTCTACGTAGTATAGATGATCGTAGGAAACAAAATCACTTAAAGACATGAGAAGGCCAGGCACAGTGGCTCATGCCTGTAATCCCAGCACTGTAGGAGGCTGAGGCGGGTGGATCATCTGAGGTCAGGAGTTGAAGACCAGCCTGGCCAACATGGTGAAACCCCGTCTCTAGTAAAACATACAAAAAAGAAAAAGAGCTGAGCAGGGAGGCATGCATCTGTAATCCCAACTACTCAGGAGACTGAGGCAGGAGAATAGCTTGAAGCCAGGTGGCAGGGGTTGCAGGGAGCCAGCCTCATGCTGTAGCACTCGGTTTGTTCCTAGTCTGCCTGTATTTGACTCTGTGACAGCCTGCAAATTGAATGAAAGGGTGTCAGTTTGCCAGGAAGGCTACAATGCAAGGCTATAGCCCATTGTGTCGCTGGAGAGTTGGCCATTTTGCGCTTGGTATCATAACAGGGGAAACATTACCCTGTTATGATTTGTTTAAAAACAAGGTTCAACTGTCTTCTCTGTTAGGACTCAGGTAACTTGAGAGTTTAGATAAAGGAAAGGAAGAAATGAAGTGATTTTTATTGAAAAGAAAATAGTGTTTTGTGAAAGAGTATTGCTTGGAAATACTGTTTTCGATCACATCTTACCATGATTATTTACATTTGTACAATTACCAGTTCGTGGCCCCATGCATTTTTTTTTTCTTGAGACAGAGTCTTGCTCTGTTGCCCGGACTGGAGTGCGGTGGCGTGATCTCGGCTCATTGCAGCCTCTGCCTCCGGGTTCAAGTGATTCCCCCACCTCAGCCTCCTGAGTAGCTGGGATTACAGGCACGTGTCACCACGCTCAGCTAATTTTTGTTTTTTAAGTAGAGACAGGGTTTCACCATCTTGTTCAGGCTGGTCTTGAACTCCTGACCTTGTGATCTGCCCAATTTGGACTCCCAAATTGCTGGGATTACAGGCATGAGCCACCGCACCCAGACTCTCGTGCGTATTTTTATAGTTGACATCATAATGTTTATACACTATGTGACTCACATTTCACAATGCTGTGAAAATTGTATATTTTGAAGCTCTATAAAGTAAAAGGCTATAAACAAGTACCTTAGCCCTACCATCTGTTTCTTATCCCTTTAGACTGTCTCCCTTCTTGTCCCTGAAGAAGTACAGGAGCTAAGCAGGATTTGCAGCATGATGGGGTGAAACGAGTTAAATGTGTTGGGCTGACCTCAGGATGGAGCCTGTGATGCCTCGCCTCCCTGAGAGGTTCATGTCTCACCTCTGTCATGCTCAGCAGCAGTTACAGTTTTGTTTTGTATCTTAAGGAATTTTGCAGCTGGAAAGACCTTGAGAGGTAAAGTTATCCAACCTCTTAGTTTACAGATTAGAAACTTAGAACTCAGATATCCTCATTCTAGTCCAGTGGCCTTTCCACCACCCCTTGCAGCGTCTGCAGCTCTGAGCTACAGTTGGACTGTGAACAACCTTTCTGTCATTGGTGAAGATTTACAAGTGCTTGTCACCCTTACTTTGACTTTTTGTGCCTGTGACTTGAGCTTACTTAATAGCTGTTTTTTCTCTCAAGTGACTCATCCAGGTTGGGCACAGTGGCTCATGCCTGTCATTCCAACACTTTGGGAGGCCTAGGCAGGTGGATCACTTGAGCCCAGGAGTTTAAGACCAGCCGGGGCAACATGGTGAGACCCCTTCTCTACAAATAATACAAAAGTTAACTGGATTTAGTGGCATGTGTCTGTAGTCCCAGCTATTTGGGAGGCTGAGGTGGGAGGATCGCTTGAGCCCAGGAGGTCGAGGCTGAGTGAGTTGAGATTGCACCATTGCACTACAGCTTGAATGACAGAGTGAGACCATATCTCAGAAGAGAAAAAGGGACTCACCCATCGAAACTTCTAGATAAATTACCAGACTTTATCAAACTCATGGCCTGAAGTGTGTGTGTGTGTGTGTGTGTGTGTGTGTGTGTGTGTGTGTGTGTG
>NW_022441587.1:0-5347 GCF_009761245.1 Sapajus apella
AACTGCCTGGCAGCACGTTCGGTGTGATACAGCACTGTCTTCAACTCCAGTTTCTCAGACATCAAGATTCTAATTGTCTGATTCGAACTTTTGGGAGACAAGCCAAGCAAGTGCTGAAAGAGAAGGAAAGAAACATTCTCAGAGGACAGGAGGGAACCTCACACCCTCCACTCACCTCTAACTGCCTCCCTAAAGCTCCCTGGTTTTGCTGGCTTTCTTGCTTTTCCTGTAGAAGAGGAAGACAGCGCTCTTACTAGGGCAAGGCAGGGATGGCACAGCAAGGGACATGCCCCAGAATGCCACCAATGCCCCAGGACAGGCCCACCCACAGGACCAGGTTATCAGGGACCCTGTGGGGATGGGGTGGAATCTGCGGGGTGACCCTTCTTCCCCAGGCTGGGAATGAGCAAGACAAGACTGGTGCCTCTACATCTGAGTGCCCCTAAAACCCAGCAGTCATGTCGTGAGCAAACAAAGAAATCAGTTACTTCTTCCAGCTGTTCTTCAATTTGTTGCTTCTGTTGTTTCTGTGAGGAGAGTCAAATTAAGGGGCCAGGAATGGATTTTAAAGGCAAAGAACTCAGACCCAATGGGAACACAAACTGGTAAACTCCTCAAGCTCCCAAGAACAGAGGATTTGGGTCTTTGTTGGTTTTTGCCCATAGCCACAGAACTGAAAGTCTGAATCTGGATTCTCTCGAAAGGACAGTAACGTAAACCTTTAGAGACAGAGTTTGAGGAAAGCCCACCCTTCTGCCAGCTTGTGATTTAGGAAGGTACATTCATTGAGCAAACACTGACTGAGTACATATGGGCAGGTACAGTGCTTCACAGCAGGGATAAAGGACGCAAAAGGACAGACAGGAGCCCTTGACCCTGAGGTTTACATTTTACTGGACCTTTAAATCATGGACTCTCAGAGCTAACAGAGACTTTTGATATTCTCTAATTCTACCTCCTTGGAAAATGCAAGCACAAGGAGGAGAAGTGGCTTGTCTAGAGTCAAGAGCAATTAGGGACTGAGTCAAGTCGGAAGTATGGAGCTCCTGACAGCCAATCAGGCAAGCACTTCCTGGAGAAGCAACAACCCCAGGGTGTGTGTGGCAAGGACTGAAGCCGGGGTGTCTGCAGAAGAGACAGTAGGCAAAGCGGGCAGCAATGGAAGAGCCATGATGTTGCATGTTCTGTGCTCTGGGGTACCTCCAGCTGAGGCCTGGACCCCCCAGGTCCCCATTTGCCCTTGGCACCAGGAACCCACCCCAGCCCATTTCTTCAGGGCCCCAAGGGGAAACTGGAGCCCAGGACTTGCAGTGTGGAATCAGGGATCCCACTGGACTCTTACCAATGACTTGATGGTTTTAGTGAGTTGACTGATAGTTATATAACTCGATTCCAGGGTGACTGTTACCTCTTGGCATCAGCTCTGAGGCACATGCAGAGAGGAGGGGTTGGAGAGTGATGGGGGGAAGGGGTAGAGAGCAATCATTGGGGTTCGGAAGGGTATGGGCTGTCTCAGCTGGCAGAGGGGCACCCAGCCCCCGCTGTGGGAGGAAGTTGGAGGGCTGGCCTGCAGGGTCACTGGCTCATGGCCCAGGGCCTCTTACCTCCAAATCTTTCACAGTAGCAGATGATTCAGGATCCTTTTGATGGATACATGTTGCCGACTACAAGAGTGAGAGTACGCATGGAGATGTTCTGTCCCCTCACTGACTAAGCCCTCTGACTCCCTTTCTTCCCCAGCAACTGGCAACATTTTCTTTTCTGCCTAACTTGGACCCTTTGTCCTGTAACCTCGTTGTGTCAGCTTTTCTTATGCTTCTTATCTCCCCGCCATCCCTCCCTCCTGAGCAGCTCTCATCCAGAGCCGCTGCAGCAGGATAAAATGATGTAACAGTCATGGGGTCCAACTCCTTCATGTGAACAGCTTCAAGGAAGACGGCTCAGGGAAGAAGCGGCTTCCTCAACATCGCCCAGCAAATCAGCCGGTCTCAAGATCTCTCCTCTCTCTCATGAATCCTTGCCTCAGTTTCTGTCATACTTTCCTTCCTCCCGCACTCCCTGCTTGGCCTCAATTTCTCTCCCCGCTTGGCCTCAATTTCTGAAGTATCTCAGAAGCAACACTACTGAGCTATTGGGAGAGTTGTCGCAGGCTCTCAGTCAATGAGAAGGTCCTAAGGGCAGAGGCATGGGGGTGGCTTGGTGGGAAAGAAGGCCTTGCACACTGCCCTCCCTGACTCCCTTGGCCTAGAGACTACTGCCCCTGTAGGAGACACTCACTTGCACTCATCCATGAGATTGGGGCCAGACTCATGATTCTGCGTAGGAAGAAACATATGAGATGGTCATTCAATTTCTGTAAGACTCACCCACGACAGGGAGCACCAAACTCCCAAGCTCATTCAAACAATATTCCATCTTCCTAGACCTCAAGGAAAAGCCCAGTCTCAGCCTTGCCCCAACCCGGTCCCCAGGAAGGGCACTTGGCCCTAGTGAACAAACCACCTGTGAAAGGAGAAGAGAATCCATAGTAGGTACAGGAGGGCAGTGGGTAGAGGAGGAGGAGGCATGAACCTGAGGTGCCACCATGCTAATGAGACTGGCACCAGGGCAAGGGACACTGCCAGGTAACACAGTGTCATCGGCAGATGGCTGTACAGAAGCAGCTGGTCTTTGGAGTCTGTCACAGAACAGAGCAGGGCATTAGGGGGCCATGTGGGAGAGAAGGCACCTCAGCGCCACAGACACAAGGGTGTGGAACAGGTAGGACCGGTGTTGCCGCAGTCAGCATGACAGTCACGCATGCTAGGAGACACTCGGGGGGGTGTTTGCCCAGGCCTTGGGCTGCTAGGCAGCACTTTGAAAGGCCAAAGCTCAAAGCAGGGGCTGCACAGACTCCTCAATAAACATGAGGACCTCACACTCCCTGGAGCTTAGCAAAAGACAGCAGCAGGCTCTGAGCTGTGGCAGCCACAGCAGACAGGAGGAAGGTGTACCAAAGTCAGGGAAGAGAAAGGCACTGTCTTCCAGAAGGCCAGTCTGTGTTACAGAGTGACCCTAAGTGGGCCCCTGCTGGGCAGAGGTTGGTGATGAGGAAGTAGTATTCTCGGCAATGTACAATGTAGCTATCTGCCTCTCTCTTCTCCCTTCCCTTCTCCCCTGCAGTGGCACAATCAGCGGGGTTTACCATCTCCTTCAGCTTACCCAGCTTCTCCTGCAGCTCACCCAACTTCTCCCACTGCTTGCCAACTTCTTCTACAGCCCGCCCAGCTTCTCCTGCAGCTCTTTCTTGACATGCTGCTCAGACTAAAGTGCGCTGGTGATCTCCATGTTCTCATTGTTCTGGACAGAGAGAGGCAATTGTGCCACCCACTCCAGGTGGAGATCCCGGAGGTTGATGTCTGCCTCCCATGGCACTGGGAAGGAAGCAGGCAGATTAGAAAAATCATCCCCTCTCTCCCACAGCCATTAAAGCAGGGCTCTGGCTTGCAGGTGCCTTCAGAAGTGCCACTTCACATGAAGGCTGTGCCCCCTGCTGGGGGCCCCATGGCAGCGGGGGGTGGGGAGCGGGGTGGGGGGTGATTTGGCTGAGAAAGGAAGCAGACAATAAGGGCCCCTGGATTCTTAAAAAAAACCCTCCCCTTAGTCCACAGCTCCTCTCAGGCTCCCCAAACTTGGCCTCCCTGCTAATGATTTCTCGCACCCTGATGGTAGTCAATCTTCCAAGCCACTTACAAATAGAGACAACCACGGTGGCTGACAACAGGCACTTTTTCCTCTTTGCTGATGGGGATAATTGAGAGAGGAGCTGGTGGATGGACAGGCCACGATCTCCCTCTTTGCCCCCATCTCCACAAAACCCAGATCCATGACCACCTCTGGCTGTGCTCCTCCCATCTCACAGATGCCTGGAATAATCAAGTGACCTTTCTATGGCGGGGGCTGAAGGGTCAAGTCTCACCTACTCTGACATCTGCTGCATCATCTGCCACCACATGGCACCCTCTCCTTTCAGATTTTCAGCGTGCTGATTTTTCTCCATCCATAGTTGTTTAAGTGACTCCATCACCTGCAGGAATGGGCACAGAAGTTAGGAAGGGCTGTCTCTGGTCCTCACCTGCTCCTGACCACCTGGTATCATCTTCCTCCCACATCTCTCCCTCTGCAAAGCATCACCCACCCAGATGTGCTTCCAGCTTTGCCCGCTCCTCCATGGCCTGCTATAACTGCTGGTTAGCATCAGTGGCTTCATGACCAGCTTGAGAACTGGATGGTAGTGAAAAGTTCAGATCTGGGGAGACTGGGCCATTCCTCATATAGTGCCCCTTAAAAGGGCTAGCGCTAGGCTCAATGTACAGCTTGATCAAAAAATATCTCTACCATCAAGTTTCTTTGCTTCAGAAATAAAAAATAATTTTTAAAAAGATCTCAGGCCAAGGATGGTGGCTCATGCCTGTAATAACAACACTTTGGGAGGCTGAGGTGGGTAGATTGCTTGAGCTCAGAAGTTCAGTAACAGCCCGGGCAACATGGTGAAGCTCCATCTCTACAAACACGAAAATTAGCCAGGGATGGTGGTGTGTGCCTGTAGTCCCAGCTACTTGAGAGGCTAAGGAGGATCACTTGAGCCTGGGAGGTGGAGGTTGCAGTGAGTCGAGATCATGTCCCTGCACTCCAGCCCTGGTGACAGAGCGAGACCCCATCCCCACCCTCAAAAATACCTATTCTCTATTATTACTGTCGAATAGTCAAAGTGTTGGCTTCAACATCAGAAGGAAATAGACGACTCATGAGCTAGCCATATAGGTGTAATCTATAAAATAATGGCTTTCATCCATTGTGCATTTTTTAAAAAATTAAGCCCTAACCCTGAGATTCTGATTCCCCAGGTCTATGGCAGGGCCCTAATTTGTAGATTTTTAGCAGTCTCTAGAGAATTCTATGGTAGGACCCAAATATTCCAGCTCTTGGCTACAGCCTCCCCATACCCTGCATGATCCCTAGACCATGGTCCCAGCTGGATGGGGCTCCCACAACCTCCAGAACTGCAGCTTCTTGCCTTGAAGCAGGAGATCGGCCCTCTCCTGCTTCTTTTGTAGCTCCTTTAAGTTGAGTTAAATCCCTGATTTCTCGGTCACTAGGACTTGAAGCTTCTCTTTTAGTTCTGAGTTCTTCTGTTTCAGGTCCTTACTGTTTTCGCTATGGCCAGAGGCAGTAGAGAAAGGAACAAAGAATAGAAAGAACTGCTTTGGTGATCAGCCCTCTACACTGGCCTCACAATCACAAAACCGTGGCATTGGGAGGGACCCCACAAATCAAAAGTCTCAGGTGGCAGGCCAGAGAGAAGACA
>NW_022441588.1:0-5346 GCF_009761245.1 Sapajus apella
GGAGATAAGGTCACTCCCACACCCCTAAGAGTTCTCTGTGGGCTCCAAGGAGCCCCCACCCCTCCCACAGAGACTCCTGAGGGTCCCAGGTGGCCTCCTGTCTATGGGCTGGGTCCCAGGTGGGGGCCTCAAGAAGTCTCCAGGGCAAACGGTATCGCATGGGCTGAGGCCCAGGAGAGGGACTCCTGGGGCTGGGGGTGGGGACCCAGCAGGCCCCAAGGAGCATGTGGGGGAGGCGAGACCAAAGACAGCATTTAACCCAGAGTGTCCCAAGGGTGGGGTGGGGAGGGTCCACACCCCAAAACCCCACCATTCCTTCTCACAGCATTGCTGTGGAGTGAGAAGGGGGCTTTCACCTTCATAAGGGGCTCTGTCCACCAAGGCCTCTGACTGCCAGAGAACCCACACACACAGTTCCCTTCTTTCTGAATGCTGGCCCTTCCACAGCCTGGATGCTTGAGCCTGGACAGAGGGGTAATGACCCCAGGACTGTCTTCACAAGCAGAGAGGCTACTTGCCACCAGGCCCTGACTCTTTGGGCTGAGCTCAGCATCAGGCCTGTCACCAAGGCCCCCCTGGGCAGAAGGGGCTCAGCCCTGACGACCCAGCACTCCCCACACCTGTGTATCCCTGCTGGGCATCCACCCTGGGGACCCAGCTCTCCCCCTGCCCCCAGCTGCTGGCAGCCCCATCTTGACTCATCCGGGGTTAGAAGCAGCGGGCAGCTGGGAGGAGCACCTGCTGTTTCTGCATCTTTTTTCTGGAGCTCACTTGGGTGGGAGGGGCTACAGACTCCAGGGATCCTGCAGGCTACGTCCCCCACTCCCTGGCTGAGTGAGCTTTCTTCTCAGTAGTCTGACTGGAGGCTGGGACCCTCCTGTCACAGAGGCAGGTCTGAGTAGTCCAGGCCCGTTCCTACTCTCCAGCAGGGCCCCTCCTGTTCATTTGTGCAACTGCCTTTGCCCAAAGCACAGGTGAAGTCTGTGTGGACTGTGTCCCTTGTCCCCAAAGGGAGTGTGGCTCCAGTCCTGGCCTGGAACTCGGATCCCTTAGAATTAGAGGCCACATGTGGCTGGGTAGAGCAGCGTGGTCTGCCCACGACCAGGGCAAGTACCACATTGGCAGCCCCAGACCTGACACCATGGCTCCCGTGTCCCCTCTTCATTTCCATCCAGCTCATTACCTACACTACCTGCTGCCCCTGATGAATCAGACTGTCAGCTTCCCCAGCTCAGCCGGGAAGTCCCACCGACCCTAAGGAGAATGGTGCCTCCTGAGTCGGGGGCTATGTGGGAATGGGCCTGGTGTGGGGTGGGGGAGGTCGGGGTGAGGCAGGTGTCCGGCGCCTCTCTGTTTATCTTCCCTTCTCCTTTGCCCACAAAGGAGGTACCTTCTCCATGTCCCTCTGCCACCCAGAGGACATAAAATACTTCCCAGGTCTGTGTTCCCTTGGACACGGCCCACCTACCTTCCTGTGGGACTCAGGGCTTTGTTTTGTCCTGTGGCCCACATGAGAAGCAATTATCCCTACTCTGTCAGCTGAGAGAGGTAAACTGAGGCAGAGCAGGGGAACAACTCTGTCGTAGTCTGGATGTTAATGGCAGAGTCAAGAGCAGCCCTTCCCTGAGTGGTCAGGTCCAGTGGACACCAAGCGTGGAGGCTGTATCAGTCTGTTTTGCATTGCTCTAGAAGAATACCTGAGACTAGGTCACTTATTTCTTTCAAGGAGTTGGCAGGGCCACTAGGCTGAGGGTTGGAGCCCCGTCTCCTAGTCCCAGCCTGGGTCTCCATCACTGACTAGCCGGCTCTGCTCGCTGCGTTCTCTCCACATCTGCCTCCTGCAGCCCAGGGGTCAGTCTGGGTGCAGGCCTGGGAAAGGTCCAGGAGCAGATTCTGCCCCCCAGCTCTTACCTCCTGTGGACAAAGGCAGCCAAAATGCAGCAGCAGAACCAGCAGCGCTGGCTTGTCCCTGTATCCCAGTGTTTTGGGAGGCTGAGGTGGAAAGATCGCTTGAGACCAGGCTGCACAACATAGCAAGACCCTGTCTCTACAAAAAATAAAATTAGGCATGGTGGCATGCGCCTGAAGTCCCAGCTACTCAGGAGGCTGAGGTGGGAGGACCGCATGAACCCAGGAGGTCAAGGCTGCAGTGAGCTATGATTGCACCACTGCACTCCAGCCCGGGCAACAGAGGAAGACCCTGTCTCTAAAACAAGAAACAAAGTGCACCCGTGTGTGGAATCCAGCTTCTGGTGTGTGGACCTGACCTCACTTGGTCACATCAGTGAGTGGGAGGCTGCCTGCTGTCTTCCAGAACATTCCCACCACTATACCTGTGTCCCTCCTGTGTTCCCTGGCAGGCTTTGTGGGGGGGCCTGTCACCTACCCCTCTGGCTTCCCTAAGGCACAGCTCAAATCTTCTTTGCCATTGAGAAACTTTTCCTGAAGAGTCTCACCCTCACCCGCAGGCCTCCTCATTTCAGAGCTTTTGGTGGAGTGAGTACAAGGATTGACTCACTGCTATCAGCTGGGAGAAATTGTCCCTAGGGTTGGGTCTCTGGATGTCATATGAGGATCTAGACAACAACCCAGATGCCTGTAACCTGAAGGGCAATGGCCTCAGCTCTCCGGGCTTCACACAGCCCCTCATCCAGCCTGAACTTCTGAAACAGGCCAGACCCCTCCATCCTTTGGTCTTGGTCCCTACTGGGAACTCTGGTCTCCCTGGATTACCTACTTTGACTCCAAAGGTAATAATGCCGACATCCCCCATGAGACAGAGTGACAGACTGAAACTATCGTAGGGTTGCCTGGATCAGAGTCACCATAGCCAGGCAGAGCTCAGGTCCTGGCCCTGTTCAAGGCTTTCCCAAAACCCTTCTAGCTCTGGTACCTGGGTTCTTCCTCACCCAGCTGCAGCTTCCCCGGCCCCTTCTACCAGGGGACAGAGAACCTGGCAGTCTGTAACCCATAGAAGGCTTCACTTTCCTTCTGGTGAGGGATGAGAACCAGCTTAGGGAGGGAGGGAAGAGGGGTCTGGGGGCCCTCCCAGCCCTGCCTCTGGCATTTGAAGGATGGTGACTGGGCAGCAGCATGGTTTAGGCTAGACAAGGCGGACCCTAGGTTTATAGCCTGGCCTCAGACAGCTGCTGCCAAGTCACCTTCTCTCCTGCACATGCTGACATGGCATCCCACCTAGTTAAAGGTCCTGAGGCCTCCTGCCCCTGGGCATTTCCCCCACTCCCTGCCCAGGCACAGCTGTCCTTGACCTGGACTCATCTTCAGAGATTCTTGTCCAGCACACAGCTTTGCTGGATGTCACAGGCCAGGCCAGGCCGCCTGCCCTGCACTGACATCTGTTTGTGAGTCTGAACTAGACTGAGCTGCAGCTTCAGGGTCAGGACAGGTTCTGACTTAATTGATGTGACCCAGGACCAGGGGGTACAACTGCTTGAGTTCTTGGCCTATATGATCTCTTTGGGGCACGATGCCCCTCTGTCCCATGCTTAGGTGCCCACATGTGGCCACAAGTGCCTTTCTTTCCACCATCCCTCCTTTAGGCCACTGTCCAGGCACCTGTGGCTCCAGGCACAAGCGTGAGTGCAGAGCCAGGCCTGGGCAGATATTCCGCAGGTGCTGCAGGAGATGACAGCCTTGGCCACACAGCCCATGGCCATCCATTCCTTTTCATTGTGGCTGCCCCCAGTCCACCACCCTTCCAGGGCCAGGCCTGAAACCAAACTGACTTCTGTCTGCCCCTGGTTTCCCTCGCGCCTGCCAGGTTCTTGGCTGAGCATGATGGTCTTGCCCATTTCCTTGATTATCCACAATAAGGCTTATAGAGCCACTTGGGAACATCACATCTGTCTGCCAGGTCCTCACCAGAGACAGGACTGCCTTGGGACTGTTGGGATCCAGATTCAGTGGCTTCAATCTAGGCAATGGGCTGATAGGCAGCTGTCAATTCTCCTCTGCTTGGGGGAGGCAGGAGAGGAAGGTCAGGCAGGAGATCTGCTTTGCGCCCACCTGTGCCTGTCTCACCTGGCTGCAGGTGCATTGGAGGCTGAACCCCTTTCCTGATCACCTGTAGGTGTGGATTTCAGGTTTCCAATGGGTGTCAGGGTGAGCTCCAGTGCTCTTCTGGCCCTAGGGAACCCTGGGCTCCATGAGACCTCGGCCTAGGCAGGATTGTTTCCCACACTGTCATCTCCCGGTACAGTCACTTTCCCAAACACTGGGCTGCAGGCTCTGGTAGATTTAAAACTTCAATAGCAAAAGCTCACCCTTCCGCTCTCCTGGAGTGGGTGGCCCCTCCCCTCTCAGAGTGGGCGGGGACAGGAGTTGCAGGGGCAGCTTTCCTTGGGATGCCACAGGTCCCTCCAGAGCTGCTGCTGCCTGGCCACGCCTCCTTTCCCTTTCATCTTTCTCATGACCAATGGGCTTGGAGCATGGAGGCCACGCCCCTATTCTACATTCTATTGGGGCCCTGGTTACGCCTCCTCTGGCTCAGTCAACACAGCTGCCTGGTAGGAGAGTGGAGTTGCTTACCAGTGCTCCCTTGAATTGTGCTGATGTGGCCCCAATCCCACCTCCCTCCCCAACCCCACCTCCCTCCCCAACCGCTCCCCCCTCCCCCACCCACCATGACGATGTCAGAAGAAATTCGCAAGATGAAATTAGCCTCGGCTAGGAAAAAGGTAACATGCACACAGATCCCCTCCACAGCAAGACCACTGCCAGAGTCCATAACACTTCTGAGACACTTCTGACTGGGTGGGCCCCCAACCCCGGTGCCTCTGAGCTCCCTCTACCAATGTATTGTCATCAGCCCCACCCCTTCAGCAAGGAGCCCAGCCTCTGCCCTTGCCAATCACCCCAGGGTGACTTTGGATGTGTAACTCCTGAGACTCCCCGCTCCCTACTTGGGCCTCACCTTTTCCTGCCCCGAGCCTGACCTCCCTGGGCTCTGTGGGCTCATGTCTCTAAGGACCTGGGTCTCCCAGCCCCCACCCTCATCAGTCATTTCTGGGTGACCTTGGGCTGGTGATTCCTGGGAATCCCTGCTGTAGACTCTGCTCTCACCTCCCGCTACCCCATGGTCGACCTCCCTGTGCTCTTTGGGCTGGTGTCTCCAAGGACCTGGGTCCCAGCCCTGCATCCCCCTCCCCCATCATGGAGCAGTGACTCAGGCATCTCCTTGATGTGGTCCCCTCCCCCAGGAGGAGTGGAATGTAGTGATGTCACAGTCCCCTAGGAACAGTCATTACTACTACAAGACCAGCCTTCGATCTTAGGACCTAGTCCCCTAAGCATTCTCATCCCATTTCTGGCTCCTCTGGTCCCAGC
>NW_022441589.1:0-5344 GCF_009761245.1 Sapajus apella
TTCAACTTCTAAATCGCAAAAATGTCCTACATCTGTACTGTTCAATAGGTAGCCACTAGCTACGTGTGTTGAGTGAATACTTGTACACTTAAGTGTGGCTCATGTGACTGAGAAACTAAATTTGTTCTAATTATTAATTTATTTAATTTCTAATTATAATTTCAGTATAATTAGTTTAAATTTGAATGGTCTCATGCAGCTAGTGGCTATTGTATCAGAAAGCATAGAAGAAAATGAAATTATCTTCACACAGTGTTATTTACCAAAGTCAAATCCAAAGAGTATTTAAAAAAGTTTAAAGAGACCAACTCTATAAAAGAAATAATGTTATTAAAGAATCTCTCTCCCTCTGACACACACACACACACACACACACACACACACACACACACACACACAGGTGTTACAAGGAAAAGGAAAGGTCTTCTTTATAACACAGAACAGGACTTTGACAAACTACTACTCATGGCCCAAATCCTGCTGCAGACCATTTTCCTGCAGTCCATGAGCTAATAATTTTTACAGAGCTAAAGAAGAAATAGAATATGTAACAGAGGCTATATGTGGCCCACAAAGGCTAAAAGACTTAGAATGTAGCTCTTCACTGGAAAAATCTACTGGCCCCTCATCTAGAATAATGCCTGAATTTTGAAATCACCGTTTTGCAAATACCACCAAGGTAACATGAGATTCTGGCATGAAATTACTCCTAACACTATACACTAACATAATGTTAGGAAAAGGACATTCATATATGTCTATTATCCATCAAATATTTATTAAGTACAGAATTTAAATCGAAGAGATGAAACTTAGCTTCACAAATATTGAGATAGAGTGACATTATAAACTTCCCAATGCAATGCGATGGGAAACATAATAGTTGCCTAAACATTTTGTCTAATCCATAACAGTTAGATGAATCCAGTTTGAGAAACATTCTATGAGACACTTAGTCTGGACTCTTCAAAAATGTCAGAGTTGTAAAAGATGAGGGAAAAGGGTGGAGGGGAAGCAATATTCTAGACTGATGAAAATAAGAAACATGACAAAAAAATCCAATATAAGATCTCTGACTAATATAGAGAATATTTGAGAGCAAGTGGAGACATTTAAATTTAGACTGCGTACTACATAATGTTAATTATCAGTAGCAAATGTCTTGTGATTGTTATTGTAGTAATATAAAAGAATGTGCTAATTTCGGACAAAGTCCCTTAAGTATTTTTGTATAATCTTGATGTCTGCAATTTGCTTTCAAGCAGTTCAGAGCTCCCAAAATGTGAGTGCGTGCATGTATATGTACGTGTGTGTAAGAGAGAGAAAATGAGTGTGTCTGTGAAGAGGAAAAGAGACATAGAGACACAGAAAGCCAATCCCAGAAAATGTTAATTTGTGAATCTAAATAAAGGGTGCATGTGTCTTTATGGTGCTTCTTTTTCAACTTTTCTGTTTGATGTCAAAAGTTGGAAGAATTTTTTTAAAGGCACTTGTTTATTCAGCGTGAACACGATCTTCAAATTTCTTTGCTAGATGTTGGTTTCCTGTAGTTAATACTTTTGTACCACCTGATTGCCTTATGACAAAATAAACTTAGCTATGAAAGAAAAACTGTCTGTGTAGCCATAAAGCCAAACATTTGCTTCACTGAATAGGAAAAGAAAGCACGAAGTTTATTGCAAGTAATATTGTTATAAACTGTTATTCTCCTAATACGGTATAACCAATTATTACCTCGTAATGTTAGTCAGCATGTACTAGTAAGGAGAGACCAACGGGTAGTATTTATACACAATTACACTGAGACCAATTCCTTGTAGCCTGAAAAACAATATGGCAAACATTAAGAGAAGGTACTGGAGGTGTTTTGTCATGATTTACAGGACAAGAAATCACACTATCTTCTTCTACTAGATGATTAACTATTCTGGGAAACATATACTCAGGTTTATAGTTATAATAGACAAGAATACAAGGTGCATAAGCAACCCTGTCATCTTTCATCATTACAATCTTGCCAATCTGGAATGAAGCAAAAAAAATGACACAAGTAGATAGGGGCGTTGGCCTAGGAGGAGGAAGACCAGAATTATGCCTTCAGCTCTGCTTCCAAATAGCCCCAGTATTTTTCGGTAAATCACTTCCCTTCTCTGAGCTTTAGTTTCCTCATCTATCAACTGTGGCAGCTGAACTGAATTAAGACTGTTGGATCTGCAAGATCAAGGGCTATTGATTCTTCAAGGACTGGGAGACAAGATGGCAATTTAGAACAATTTCATAAGAAATAAACCTTTAATGTGATGTGAATATTATTCATTAGAATTCAACAGGACAGAGGGAGCGGAGACCAAGAGATAGCTAAAAATTATCATCAGCTTCAGGGAATCACTCCCTTCTAAGACCTAGGGACTGTACTCTGTGGGGACAGACACTTCACCAGAGGCCCAGAACGTTTTGGATGAAGAATGGCCACAAGAGGAAGGGTGGAGATTACACTGGGCCAAGAAGATTTCCATTGACTCCTTGTGTGATATGATTTTTCTTTCCAAACCCACAAAAATCTTTATATTTTTGCTGGATTATACTCTCTTAATGAATTCTAGAAGGAAGTAATATTTGGCAACCAGGTAGCAGCAGAAATTGAAAAGTCCCCCAGGACTAGGAGAGGACACTCTGAGGAAGTAAATCCAGAAATACCTCAAAACTAGGAAATTGGGGTGTATAGAGCAACCCTTCATTAAACTCCATCTTAGAAAAATACTGCATTTTATATTTTATATGGGACTTTGCCAACAAGGATATTTTGCTTAACAAACAAATAAAAATGGGAAGACTGCATCCAACCAGGTAAGGACATAACAAGCACACTCTTCCACTGTAGGTTCTCACCAGAGGACTCTGTGACTATATGTATATATATAAAGGCAGACCTTCAGCCTCTCCAAACAGCTGCCTTAATTAACCAGTTTTGCAGTCAGCCATGATAAGCACTTAGCATGCCCTTCTAAAGGCTCTTCCACATCAAAGACTCCTCCTTGGGAGACCAATGGACAAGACCAGGAATCCTTTTGTCTTCTTCGCTCCCACTGGGACTTGCTCATTTACCCTTTCTCCTACCTCGTTCTCCTCTTGATGGTAAGTGCTACCTTGTTTGTTGTGGAATATTTAACCTGTAATATTTATATATGGGTTAAATATACTATTATGTATGATATGCAATATAGACTGACTTGTGGAACGGATTGAGGCTGTGTTGCCCATGGCTCTGACTACGGAGTGAATGGGAAGTGCTAAGGAGAACTGTCTCCTTGGGAACTCCATGTAGCTCATGGCTTTTGTGATTAGAAATTCTCTGAAGAGCTGAGAGAATTAGGATGAGTTCTTCTTCAATAGAAGTCTGACATGTGGAAAGACACACACATGTGTGAACCAGGACACCTCTAACCTTGCACTGCTGATGACATGGGGCTTTGAGAAAAAATTGCCTAAACTACTGAGGACATAGATGCCACCAAGTGAGGTATGGGTTAAATCAAGCAGAGTAAGACCATGGGTGAGTAGAATGATTTGGAAATTGATTATTGCATTAACTCTGAGTGAATTTGGAACACTTGTCAGTCTCTTCAGTTATGTGTGTGTGATTTTCTAAGTACATAGCCAAATTCTCTTTCCTAAATAGGCACAGTCTCCAGAACATTACTGAATCTTCCTTTGATCATTTTACATTTTATAATATTTCTGAGTCATTATTTTAAACATCATTGCCTCTGCATAGGGATTGTAAATATGGGATGTGAACACTGGATTGAATCTGCACAGGATTCATGCATCCCTGGAAGGTGATTTTTGGAGGGACTTAAACCTTGAGTGTGAACTAGTTTCTACTCTTTGTCTCCTTCTCATGAAATATGAGTATAGCAGCAACAACAGCAAAAATTAAGTTGAGGATTCTGGTCAGTTTGGGTTCATAAATGTATCAAAGTCTTGCCATATTTTACTTTAAATCAAAGTGAATGAAATTGAATCTATATCCCCTAGTCTAATTCCCTTTAGTGAGACTGCATTCTTTCAACAGCTATTAGAGAAACATTTGTTTGCTCACACATTTTCAAAGAGGTTTCTGGAGCTTACAATACACAGGCCATCATTTAAACTATAAGAATTCAGAAGCAGAAATTCTACTCACAATTGAACTTCGCTGAGTTGGCTGACACGGTGTTTTAAATTCTAATTCTACTCTAGAGCAAACCCAGATTGAAAAGCTGAGGACAAGTCATATGTATTGTTTGTACTGGGCAGCTGCATCATTAGCAGTCTTTGATACACAACGGCAAGTTCGGTTTAATATGTTTATGCTCCCAGGAGTTTTTCCTAGCGTTCTTCCATTAGACGATATGTAGCAGTGTTCACAAACTCTGAGTGGCATTGACATTAATTTCTAATAATGTTTAGAAACATTTGTAAAATTTCTAAACATTATTAGAAATTAACAATGGGGTCCCATCCTCCAGTATACAATGTGCATGCTAAATCAATGACCGTTATTTGATGCACTATCCCCCAAAGAAAAAATATGTGGGCCTCAGAATTAAGGCATGGAAGCCACAATGGCTCCTGTTACTATCACCCCCAGTAACCTACTTCTGGAATGCGTTCTTCCCATTTCCACAATTCTGGGCACCACAGGTGTAGAGAACTCTTCCACCAGCAGATAGAAAATACATCTGCCATTTCAACATTCTGGGCACCTTGTGTCCAGGGCCAACAACAACAACAACAAACAGAACAGGGATAATTGCCATCCTGGAAAAGGTACATGGCCAAGTCATCAGGAGGAAAGCTGCTATTACACATTGGAGAAGTGAGCTATCAGCTTCACACCAAGGTGGTTGGCACACATTAGTATTCCGTTATCTAATTTTAATCATAAACCCATAATTGCCATAGCCATAGCCTAAGAAAAGTAAACATGAACTTGGTCCCCACAGGAAGGAAGTTGTGAGCTACCCATAAAGTTAGCATCCTTCTACCATTGTAAGAACTAAGGTGAAGGGCTCTAGAATGAATCAGAGAGTTTAGCCTAGAGCTCTGCCTCCCCAGTAGCAGCTGGGGCTGCAATTTGTCCTAGTAACCTTTTTCCCTTATAACCTTACAGGTTTCTCCAAAGAGAAAGTCCCACCAGAGTCCTAAAGGAGCCACCCTGAGAAATTATATGAGACAAACGGCCACAGAAATATGGAGGAATTGTCATGAATACTGCAGTGCCCAGATCTCTCTGCCCTATTCCCTTCAAGACACAAGGACATATACCCCGAGCTGGGTATGACCTCGCTGAAAGAGATTA
>NW_022441590.1:0-5343 GCF_009761245.1 Sapajus apella
TAGGGACATGGATGAACCTGGAAACCATCATTCTCAGCAAACTGACAGAAGAGCAGAAGATCAAACACCGCATGTTCTCACTCATAGGTGGGTGTTGAACAATGAGAACACATGGACACAGGGAGGGGAGCACTACACACTGGGGTCAGTTGTGGGGACATAGGGGAGGGACGGTGGGGGGTGGGGAGCTGGGGAGAGATAGCAAGGGGAGAAATGCCAGATGTAGGTGATGGGGAGGAAGGCAGCAAATCACACTGCCACGTGTGTACCTATGCAACAATTATGCATGTTCTTCACATGTACCCCAAAACCTAAAATGCAATAAAATAAATAAATGGGGAAAAAATTAATTTAGACGTGTTATGCATGATCAGAAACAGCAACAGCTATTTCCTTTGTACAAGCCCTATCACTTATAAATCATGACGCTACCATAGCTGCATTAATTTGAAGGATTCAATATATAACAGTATCACAAAACTGCTTAAGTTTTTTCTGATACCCCAAAGAAACAGAAATAAACAAACTAGTATTTTCTGTATTTTCATATAAAAATTATATGGTGATGCAGAAGGAGGAACACATATTTAGACAGCAATTCATTTTTAAAGCTATCATAATTGAAAAGTGATAATTGATGAACAAAGAGTGAAAAGATGGATAGATAAAACAAATGTACAAAATGAATGCTGATATCTAGATGTCAAATAAATAGATGTTCACTGTAAAAAAATAAAAATAAAAATAAAAAAATAAAAAATAAAAAAAATAAAGAACTAAGTACAATAGCCCCCCCCACCTCCCCCCACCTTATGCATGGTTTCACTTTCTGCAGTTTCAGTTCATCACAAAGGCAACCACAGTACCAAATATTAAATGGAAAATTCCAGAAGTAAACAATTCATAATTTTAAATTGCGCACTGCTCTGAGTAGCATGATAAAATCTCACATGGTACTGCTCAGTCCCAAACAAGACATGAATTTTCCCTTTGTCCAGCGTCTCCATGCTGTAGACACTCCCCAACCCTCATTCACTTTGTAGCCATCTTGCTTATCAGATAAACTGTCGTGGTATCCCAGTGTCTGTGATAAGTCAAGCTTATTTTAATTAATAATAACCCCAAAATGTATCAGTTGTGATGCTGGCAATTCAGATATGTCATAGAGAAGCCATAAAGTAGTTCCTTTAAGTTAAAGGGTGCAAGTTCTTGGTTTAATAAGGAAAGAAAAAAACAAAGGTATGCTGAGCTTGCTAAGATCTGCAGTAAGAATAAATCTAGCCAAGAAATTGTGAAGAAGGAAAAAGAAATTCATGCTAGTTTTGCTGTTGAAATGTTATTGGCAAGAAAACTAAAAAGACACTGTTCCGGAAACTCACCAAGTTTATACGGCTATGCTTGCTCAACAGAATAGCCATTAGTGACAAGTAGCTGTTGGAGACTTGAAGAGTTGCTACTCCAAAGTGAGATGTGCTGTGAGTGTAAAATACAACTGGATTTCAAAGACAACAGAACAAATGTAAGAATGCAATATATTTCATTAAGTAATTCTATAATAATCAGAAGCAAAAATTCCAATATTCTGGAATAAATTTAGTTAAGTCAGTTTTATTGTTAAATTAATTTCACTTACTTTTTTAAAGTGGCTACTAGAATATTTTAACTTGCATCTGTCATCTTTACTACATGTTTTCTTTCTGATGAACAGCATTGTTGTAGGGGCCTTTTTTCTCCTTATTCAAGGAAATAATCTATATTGTCCCTAATTCAGACAATTAAAATTCATTGTAGAAGCTGCCCATATAACTGCCATCATTCGTCCTTGGTTCCACATGAAGAAGTGAATTTATTACTCTTTCTTCTTTTGCAAGAGTGTTGTAAGACTGTGTCGCTATTCAAAGAACATATTCCAACCTTTCCTTAAAACTAACCTTGATATCACCATTGTTTAAGTGACTACTGTGGTTCTGAATGTTTGTGTCTTCTCAAAAGTCTTACGTTCAAATTTGTATTATAATTATCTCTATTTGCTTCCATAGCCTGTGAAAGAGACAGTCTTCCCTTCATTCAAACTGCTTGCTTCCTGTCTCTTTATAGGAACTGTTTCTCTTGTCTTGTTAACACTCATACCCTCTTCCCAAATCTCCTCCAAAAATTTGTTTTTTAATCAAGGAAGAAAGCTTCACAGCAAATGTTACTCCCTACTCTCATTCTGGTTTCTGTTCCCTGTGTGTTTAGGTCTATCAATAAATGTTGTTGAAGCAAATGCAGAACTGCATAAAGCTGCATAAACCCACATATGTTCTTTGCTGTTAAGAGAAAAAGAAAAAAATTGAAAGTGCCAAAAATGTTTGTTTTTTTTGCAGAGGAAAAAATTAAGCAGGAGAAACTGTCCAATGTAAACTACACAAAAATTACCTGTTTTAATCAACAGAAAGCGAAGAAAAGTTAGGACAGAAACTAAAATGTACATTCTTCTATGTTATAGACTAAATTGTTTTCCTCCAAAATTCATATGTTAAAATCCTTACCCCCAGTACCTCAGAATGTGACTGTATGTGGAGACAGGGCCTTTAAGAAGATGATTAAGGTAAAATGAGGCCCATAGGGTGAGTCCTTAATCCAGTATGAATAGTATTCTAATGGCAGCCATAACAAACTAATACTCTCCTTTCTGAAAACCTTACACTTATTTCTAAAATTGTTTAAAAGGCAGAATGAATCTTTTAATGACTGAACAAATATTGTGTCAAAAATAATAAGCATGCTAAAACAAAAACTATCAATCTGATATATAAAACAAGCAAATGTAGCGCTACAGTGTTCCTAATGGTTAAATTTGAGTTCAAGCCACTAGGAGAAACAATCATGATAAATGGATACTCCCTTAGTAAGAATTAATACAGGGCCAATACTGATATTTTATCACATACTTTCAAAATATATACACTTGAGGTAATGCGAAGATGGCCGATTAGGAGCAGCTCAGGATTGCACCTCCCAGTGAAAGCGCAGAGGGTGAGTGGACGCCACATTTCCGGACGGATTTTTATTGCACACAGACCAGGAGATTCCCAGGCGGAGGAGCCCCGCAGGTCACCAGCATGGCTGCTTTCCCGACGCCCTGGGGCAGCAGTTCTCGAGGTCCGGGCACTGTTTTAGCTGGCGACTGGAGTTCCAGGAAGGGCAGAGTCCCCCATTCATCTGATTGAAAAGGGGACTGAAACAGGCAGCCAGGCCAGGAGATCCCCAGGCTAAAAAAAAGCTGCGAATCTCAGCACCACTGTTTCAGCCAGCACAGTGGGTTGCCACATGGGAAATCACACAGATCCTGGCGCCCTTTCAACAGGCGACTGCACGTAGGCCTTCACCTTTATGAGGCAAACAAATCTTTATGCTCAGCCCTTCCTCAATTAAACACATGCCCTTGCAATAAGGATGAATCTTTCTCTGTTACACAAATGCAGAGTGTCTGTAGTTTTCTCTTCTTCAGCACTACCCTTTCCAAGCTTCCTTCTGATCAATTTCAGTTTTAGTTTTCATTTTCTCACCAGTCTCTCTTCTGACTTCTTGGAGTAACGAAAAGTCACAGGAACCCCTGGAGTCACTGTTTCTATCACTTACCCCATGTCAATTAGGAAAATATAAGGTATGCCTCAGTTACATTTTAGTATCATAAAACTTCTTAGAGAACCTCAGGGTGTTTAAGCCGGCTTAACAGAATACCTGGTAACAGGCTGTCTTGGCAGTGTGTCCCCAGCATGCAGCCCTGAAAAACACCAAGTCTAAGAACACCTGTTAACAATAAGAACTTAATAAATATTTTTGCTACTATCGTATGAACAAGCAAGCACCCTCCTCACCATGTAATGCTGCCATAACAGTTAACCGTCAATTGCTGGGTCACAGGCAGGAGCGGGAGCGTGTCTCTGGCCAACAGCCCGGGGCTGGTGAGCAGGCCTCCACGGCCTCTTCCACAGCCTTCCTCCCAGTTTGGTATCAGTTACACAAACTCGCCTAGGAATGCAGACTTGCACAAATCCTTAGATTATTTTCTTTCTACCTGGAGGCAAAGGTAACAGGCTGATGGGGTCTCCAATGGCCAGACTCTCAGGCCCAGGATTGGCCAACTGCCTTCCCAATGGATTCCAACTGCTGAAGTCTGAGCCAACAGATTCCAACTGCTGAAGGCCGAGTGCAAGCTGTTCCCTCAGGCGCCACTGACATCACAGTCTGACCCGGGAATCTTCACCACACTGCACCTCACACACCCCTCCCCAGCCAAAGGCCTTCATCTCTGTCAGATCAACACTTCCCATCCCAAATGAGAATCTGACACATTATAATCACCTTCACTCCCGCTCCGGGGAGCCCACAAACCACAGAAGGAAGACTCAGGTTTTTCAGGGCTGTATGCTGGAGACACACTGCCAAGACAGACTGCAGCCCTTCCAAGATGCTCACTGTAAGGCTGGTTGCCTCGCCAGGAGTTCAGACACGCCCATCTCCCTCATTGAAAATTACATTATCAGAATATGCCCATCGTCTAGCTCCGCCTTGGAAATCCCCTCTGCACTCGGCACCTAGCCCGCCCTTGGAAATCCCCTCTGCACTCAGCACTTAGCCCGCTCACTGGAAATCCCACCTACCTACCAATAGCAGCTTGCCCCATCCACATCCTGTTTCTCCAAATCCAATCAAATGCCTTCACTCCCTATAAAACCCCACTCCTGAGAGGATTCAGGCGCGACTTCCCTAGCCCCTCTCCCTAGGACCACAGAACCTCGCCCGGGAGCTGAATAAATTGGCATCTAATTTTCTTGTGCTGGCCTCAGTTTCCTCGTTTTTAACTCGGCAATAAACCTACAGAGAATAAAGCTTACACTCACCACCCAAGAAAGGGAGAGTGGCCAGCCACTGCAGGGCTCTGAAGGACGACTGTCCAGGAATATGGAGTGAATGAGTTCTCTATAAAGTCAGGTTTGCAGCTCAGAGTCCAAATGAACCCAGTGAGAAAGTGAGTTGCCTTTCAAAGATGCTTGCTTCTTTCTGTTCAAGAAACCAAACCGTGTGTGTGTGTCTGTGCGTGCACACAGGTGCATGTCATTGTTCTGACATGTCCTTCCATGTACAGGGCAGCAAATACTTCTTCCAGGCTCACTGCTGCATGGCCAAGCCTCTTCCTCTCTCCCTTTCACCCAGCAGCATCCTGTCATCTTGATCCAGCATTAACTTCCTCACTTGATATTTCTCTCTGTGTCTCACTGATCTCCCCCACCAGCAGATTTACATCTGCGGCTTTCCTCATCAGCCTCTCACTCCCACAGTATGTGCTCTATAATG
>NW_022441591.1:0-5341 GCF_009761245.1 Sapajus apella
CTTAGGAAGTTGCATCTATGTTTAGATTCAGCGAGTTAGAAAAACGTTTCTTCTAAAATCTGCGTTTGGTTATTCCTGAGTGACTTAGACTAAAGGCTGTAATGAGAAATATCTTGCCCTAAAACAAAAATGCAGCTATCAGAATGCTTGTCAAGCTGTAAAATCATCTTATGGAGTTAAATTGATGTGTGTGTGCAGAGGTTCTGAGATCTTTTCTTTGGGGAACCTAGAAACAGATGTTTCCAGCCATGTACAGGCATAAGAGAACTACCAGTAAGACTGCGTTTAAAACCCAGAAGAAACGTCTATTTCAAACTGCTCTTCTTTCTGTTCGTTCACCTTAGGAAGTTGCATCTATGTTTAGATTCAGCGAGTTGGAAACACGTTTCTTCTAAAAGCTGCGTATGGATATTCCAGAATGACTGAGATTAAAAGCCGTAACGAGAATTATCTTGCTCCAAAAGAAAAACGAGGCTATCTAGCAGAAGGGTTGTCAAGCTGTGCAATTTTCTTACAGAGTTAAACTGACGTGTGTGTGCAGTAGTTCAGAAATCCTTCCGTTGCAGAATCTGGAAACAGATATTTCCAGCCATATACAGGCATATATGAACTAGAAGTAAGACTGCCTTTAAAACACAGGGGAAACATGTAGTTCAAACTGCTCTGTTTTGTGTTCGTTCACCGTAGGAAGTTGCATGTCTGTTTAGATTCAGCGAGTTAGAAACACGTTCCTTCTAAAAGCAGTGTTTGGATATTCCAGTGTGAAAGAGCCTGCAGGTCGTAATCAGAAATATCTTGCTCTAAAACAGAAATGCAGCTATCTAGCAGAATGGTTGTCAAGCTGTAAAATCATCTTGTGGAATTAAATTGATGTGTGTGTGCAGAGGTTCTGAAATCTTTTCTTTGGGGAATCTGGAAACAGACATTTCCAGCCTTACCCAGGCATTTACGACCTAGCAGTAAGACTGCGTTTAAAACACCGGAGAAACGTCTAGTTCAAAATGGTCTGCTCTGTGTTCGTTCAATTTAGGAAGTGGCATCTATGTTTAGATTCAGCGAGTTAGAAAAACGTATCTTCTAATATCTGCGTTTAGATATTCCAGAGTGACTGAGACTAAAGGCTGTTATGAGAAATATCTTGCTCTAAAACAAAAAGGTAGCTATCTAGCAGAATTGTTGTCAAGCTGTAAAATCATCTTATGGAGTTAAATGTATGTGTGTGTGCAGAGGTTCTGAAAACTTTTCTTTGGGGAATCTGAAGACAGATATTTCCAGCCTTTCCCCGGCATTTAAGACCTTGCAGGAAGACTGCGTTTAAAACACAGGAGAAACGTGTAGTTCAAACTGCTCTGCCTTGTGTTCGTTCAACTTAGGAAGTTGCATCTATGTTTAGATTCAGCGAGTTAGAAAAACGTATCTTCTAATATCTGCGTTTAGATATTCCAGAGTGACTGAGACTAAAGGCTGTTATGAGAAATATCTTGCTCTTAAACAAAAACGCAGCTATCTAGCAGAATGGTTGTCAAGCTGTACAATCTTCTTACAGAGTAAAACTGACGTGTCTGTGCAGTAGTTCATAAATCCTTTCGCTGCAGAATCTGGAAACACATATTTCCAGCCATATACAGGTTTATAAGAACTAGCAGCAAGACTGCGTTTAAAACACAGCAGAAACATCTAATTCAAATTGCTCTGCTTTGTGTTCGTTCGCCTTAGGAAGTTGTATCTATATTTATATTCAGCGAGTTAGAAACACATTTCTTCTAAAAGATGCGTTTGGATATTCCAGAAAGACTGAGACTAAAGGCCGTAATGAGAAATATCATGCTCTAAAACAAAAACGCAGCTATCTAGCAGAATGGTTGTCAAGCTGTACATTCAACTTACAGTGTTAAACTGATGTGTGTTTGCAGAAGTTCAGAAATCCTTTGCTTCGAGAATCTGGAAACAGATATATCCAGCCATATACAGGCATATGAGAACTACCAGTAAGACTGCGGTTAAAACACTGGAGAAAAGTCTCCTTCAAACTGCTCTGCTTTGTGTTCGTTCACCATAGGAAGGTCCATGTATGTTTTGATTCAGCGAGTTGGAAAAACGTTTCCTGTAAAGTCTGCGATTGGATATTCCAGAGTGATTGAGACTTAAGGCTGTAATGAGAAATAACTTGCTCTAAAACAAAAACGCAGCTATCTACCAGAATGGTTGTGAAGCTGTAAAATCATCTTATGGAGTTAAATTGATGGGTGTTTGCAGAGTTTCTGAAATCTTTTCTTTGGGGATTCTGGAAACAAGTATTTCCAGCCTTACCCAGGCATTTAAGACCTAGCAGTAAGACTGCGTTTAAAACACAGGAGAAACGTCTAGTTCAAACTGCTCTGCTTTGTGTTCGTTCACCTTAGGAAGTTGCATCTATGTTTAGATTCAGCGAGTTATAAACCGGTTTCTTATAAAAGCTGCCTTTGGATATTCCAGAATGACTTACACTAAAGGCCGTAGTGAGAAATATCTTGCTCTAAAACAAAAACGCAGCTATCTAGCAGAATGGTTGTCAAGCTGTACAATCTTTTTACAGAGTTAAACTAACATGTGTGTGCAGTAGTTCAGAAATCCTCTCTTTGGATTATCAGGAAACAGATATTTCCAGCCATATACAGGCTTATAAGAACTAGCAGTAAGACTGCGTTTAAAACACAAGAGAAACATCTAGTTCAACTGCTCTGCTTTGTGTTCATTCACCTTAGGAAGTTCCATCTATGTTTAGATTCAGCGAGTTAGAAACACGTTACTTCTAAAAGCAGCGTTTGTATATTCCAGTGTGAAAGAGCCTGCAGGCCGTAATCAGAAACACCTTGCTCTAAAACAGAAACGCAGCTATCTAGCAGAATGGTTGTCAAGCTGTAAAATCATCTTATGGAGTTAAATTGATATGTGTGTGCAGAGATTCTGAAATCTTTTCTTTTGGTAATCTGGAAATAGATATTTCCAGCCTTACATAGGAATTTAAGACCTAGCAGTAAGACTGCGTTTAAAACACAGGAGAAACGTCTAGTTCAAACTGCTGTGCTTTTTGTTCGTTCACCTTAGGAAGTTGCATCTATGTTTAGATGCATCGAGTTAGAAACACCTTTCTTCTAAAAGCTGCGTTTGTATATTCTGGAATGACTGAGAATAAAGCCGTAATGAGAAATATCTTGCTCTAAAACATAAACGCAGCTATCTAGCAGAATGGGTGTCAAGATGTGCAATCTTCTTACAGAGTTAAACTGACGTGTGTGTACAGTAGTTCAGAAAAACTTTCGTTGGAGAATATGGAAACAGATATTTCCAGCCATATACAGGCTTATAAGAACTAGCAGTAAGACTGCGTTGAAAACACAGGGGAAACGTAGTTCAAACTGCTCTGCTTTGTGTTCGTTCACCTTAGGAAGTTGCATTTATGTTTAGATTCACCGAGTAAGAAACACGTTTCTTCAAAAAGCAGCGTTTTGATATTCCAGTGTGAAAGAACCTGAAGGCCGTAATCAGAAACATCTTGTTCTGAAACAGAAACGCAGCTATCTACCAGAATGGTTGTCAAGCTGTAAAATCATCTTATGTAGTTAAATTGATGTGTGTGTGCAGAGGTTCTGAGATCTTTTCTTTGTGGAATCTGGAAACAGATATTTCCAGCCTTACCCAGGCATATAAGACGTAGCTGTAAGACTGCGTTTAAAACCCGGGAGAAACTTCTAGTTCAAACTCCTCTGCTTTGTTTTCATTCACCGTAGGAAGATGTATCTATGCTTAGATTCAGCGAGTTAGAAACAGGTTTCTTTTAAAAGCTGCGTTTGGGTATTCCAGAATGACTTAGACTAAAGGCCGTAATGAGAAATATCTTGCTCAAAAACAACAATGCAGCTATCTAGCAGAATGGTTGTCAAGCTGTACAATCTTCTTACAGAGTTAAACTGACATGTGTGTGCAGTAGTTCAGAAATCCTCTCTTTGGATAATCAGGAAACAGATATTTCCAGTCATATACAGGCTTATAAGAACAAGCAGTAAGACTGCGTTTAAAACACAAGAGAAACTTCTAGTTCAAACTGCTCTGCCTTGTGTTCGTTCACATTAGGAAGTTGCATCTCTGTTTAGATTCAGCGAGTTAGAAACACGTTTCTTCTAAAAGCAGCGTTTGGATATTCCAGTGTGAAAGAGCCTGCAGGCCGTAATCAGAAGCATCTTGCTCTAAAACAAAAACGCAGCTATCTAGCAGAATGGTTGTCAAGCTGTACAATCAACTTACAAAGTTAAACTGATGTGTGTTTGCAGAAGTTCAGAAATCCTTTGCTTCGAGAATCTGGAAACAGATATTTCCAGCCATATACAGGCATATGAGAACTACCAGTAAGACTGCGTTTAAAACACTGCAGAAAAGTCTCTTTCAAACTGCTCTGCTTTGTGTTCGTTCACCTTAAGACGTTGCATGTATGTTTAGATTCAGCGCGTTAGAAAAGCGTCTCTTCTAAAATCTTCTTTTGGATATTCCAGAGTGACTGAGACTTAAAGCTGTAATGAGAAATATCTTGCTCTAAAACAAAAACGCAGCTATCTAGCAGAATGGTTGTCAAGCTGTACAATCTTCTTACAGAGTTAAACTGACATGGGTGTGCAGTAGTTCAGAAATCCTTTCGTTAGAGAATCTGGAAGCAGATATTTCCAGCCTTATACAGGCTTATATGAACTAGCAGTAAGACTGGGTTTAAAACACATTGGAAACATGAAGTTCAAACTGCTCTGTTTTGTGTTCGTTCACATTAGGAAGTTGCATCTCTGTTTAGATTCAGCGAGTTAGAAACACGTTTCTTCTAAAAGCAGCGTTTGGATATTCCAGTGTGAAAGAGCCTGCAGGCCGTAATCAGAAACACCTTGCTCTAAAGCAGAAAGGCAGCTATTTAGCAGAATGGTTGTCAAGATGTAAAGTCATCTTATGGAGTTAAATTGATGTGTGTGTGCAGAGGTTCTGAAATCTTTTCTTTGGGGAATCTGGAAATAGATATATCCAGCATTACCCAGGCATTTAAGACCTAGAAGTAAGACTGCGTTTAAAACACCGGAGAAACGACTAGTTCAAAATGCTCTGCTTTGTGTTCATTCACCTTAGGAAGTTGCATCTA
The DNA here is from genome assembly GCF_009761245.1 of Sapajus apella. Taxonomy (NCBI): domain Eukaryota; kingdom Metazoa; phylum Chordata; class Mammalia; order Primates; family Cebidae; genus Sapajus; species Sapajus apella. Next base: position 5,156 of record NW_022441591.1, read on the forward strand.
TGTTTAGATTCAGCGAGTTAGAAACACGTTTCTTCTAAAAGCTGCGTTTGGATATTCCTGAATGACTGAGACCCAAGGCCGTAATGAGAATATCTTGCTCTAAAACAAAAACGCAGCTTTCCAGCAGAATGGTTGTCAAGGTGCTCAATCAACTTACAGAGTTAAACTGATGTGTGTTTGCAGCAG
>NW_022441592.1:0-5338 GCF_009761245.1 Sapajus apella
ACTGCTACATTCTCACATCTGTTTAACTCTGTAAGTTGAATGTACACCTTGACAATCATTCTGCTACATAGCACCGTTTTTGTTTTAGAGCCAGATATTTCTCATTACATCCTCTACTCCTATTCACTCAGGAATATCCAAACGCAGCCTTTAGAAGAAACGTGTTTCTAACTCGCTGAATCAAATCATAGGTGAAACTCCCTAAGTTGAACGAACACACAGTAGAGAAGTTTAAAACAGACGTTTCTCCTGTACTTTAGACGCGATCTTTGCGCTAATTCTTATGAGCCTCTATATGGCTGGAAATATCTCTTTCTTGTTTATCGAAAGAAAGGGATTCTGAACTGCTACATTCACACATCTGTTTAACTCTCTAAGTTGAATATACGCCTTGACAATCATTCTGCCAAATAGCCCCGTTTTTCTTTTGCAGCCAGATATTTCTCATTACTTCCTACACTCCCATGGACTCAGGAATATCCAAACGCAGCTTTTAGAAGAAATGTGTTTCTACCTCGCTGAATCTAAACACAGATGCAGTTTCCTAATGTGAACGAAAACACAGCAGAGAAGTTTTAAAGAGACGTTTCTCCTGTGGTTTAGACGCGACCTTATCGCTAATTCTTATGAGCCTGTATATGGCTGGAAATATCACTTTCCAGATTCTCCAAAGTAAGGGTGTCTCTACTGCTACATTAACACATCTGTTTAACTCTGTAAGTTGAATATACACCTTGACAGTCATTCTGCTACATAGCTCCGTTTTTGTTTTAGAGAAAGATATTTCTCATTACATCCTATACTCCTATTCACTCAGGAATATCCAAACGCAGCTTTTAGAAGAAACGTGTTTCTAACTCGCAGAATCTAATCATAGATGCAACTTCCTAAGGTGAATGAACACACAGCAGAGAAGATTAAAGCAGACGTTTCTCCTGTGGTTTAGATTCCATTTTCCCGCTTATTCTTAAGAGCCTGTATATGGCTGGAAATATCTCTTTCCAGATTGTCCAAGGAAAGGGTTTCTCAATTGCTACATTCACACATCTGTTTAACTCTGTAAGGTCAACATAAACATTGATCATCATTCTGCTACATAGCCCCGTTTCTGTTTTAGAGAAAGATATTTCTCATTACATCCAATACTCCCATTGACTCAGGAATATCCAAACACAGCTTTTAGAAGAAACGTGTTTCTAACCAGCTGAATCTAAACATAGATGCAACTTTGTAAAGCGAACATACACACAGCAGAGAAGATTCAAACAGACATTTCTCCTGTGGTATAGATTCAATCTTACCGCTAATTCTTATGAGCCTGTATATTGCTGGAAATATCTCTTTCCAGATTCTCCAAAGGAAGGGATTCTCAACTGCTCCATTCACACATCTGTTTAACTCTGTAATTCAATATACCCCTTGATATACATTCAGCTACACAGCTCCGTTTTTGTTTCAGAGCCAGATATTTCTCATTACATCCTATACTCCCATGACTCAGGGATATCCAAACCAAGCTTTTAGAAGAAACGTGTTTCTAACCCTCTGAATCTAAACATAAATGCAACTTTCTAAGGTGAACGAACACACAGCAGAGAACTTTAAAACAGACGTTTATCCTTTGGTTTAGACGCGATCTTACTGCTAATTCTTATGAGCCTGTATATGGCTGGAAATATCTCTTTCCAGATTCTCCTAAGAAAGAGTTTCTGAACTGCTACGTTCACACATCTCTTTAACACTCAAAGTTGAGTATACTCCTTGACAATCATTCTGCTATATACCTCCGTTTTTGTTTTAGAGCCACATATTTCTCTTTACATCCTAAACTCCTATTGAGTCAGGAATATCCAAACACAGCTTTTAGAAGAAAAGTCTTTCTAACTCGCTGAATCTAATCATAATGCAACTCCCTAAGTTGAAAGAACACACAGCAGAGAAGTTTGAAACAAACGTTTCTTCTGTGGTTTAGATTCGATCTTACCGCTAATTCTTAAGAGGCTGTTTATGGCTGGAAAAATCTGTTTAAAGATTCTCCAAAGTAAGGGTGTCTCAACTGGTACATTAACACATCTGTTTAACTCTGTAAGTTGAATATACACCTTGACAATCATTCTGCTACATAGCTCCGTTTTTGTTTTAGAGCCAGATATTTCTCGTTACAACGTATACCCCTATTGACTCAGGAATATCCAAACGCAGCTTTAAGAAGAAACGTGTTTCTAACTCGCTGAATCTAAGCATAGATGCAACTTCCTAAGATGAACGAACACACAGCAGAGAAGATTGAAACAGGCGTTTCTCCTGTGGTTTAGATTCCATCTTACCGCTAATTCTAATGAGCCTGTATACAGCTGGAAATATGTCTTTCCAAACTCTCCAAAGAAAGGGTTTCTCAACTGCTACATTCACACATCTGTTTAACTCTGTGAGTTGAATACACACCTTCACAATCGTTTTGCTACATAGCCCCGTTTTTGTTTTAGAGCCAGATATTTCTCATTACTTCCTATACTCCCATGGACTCAGGAATATCCAAACGCAGCTTTTAGAAGAAAATTGTGTCTAACACGCCGAATCTAAACATAGATGCAACTTCCTAAGGTGAACGAACACACAGCAGAGAACTTTAAAACAGACGTTTCTCCCGTTGTTTAGACGCGATCGTAACGCTAATTCTTATGAGCCTCTATATGGCTGGAAATATCTCTTTCCAGATTCTCCAAAGAAAGGTTTTCTGAACTGCTACGTTCACTCATTTCTTTAACACTCTAACTTGAATATTTTCCTTGACAATCATTCTGCTATATAGCTCCGTTTTTGTTTTAGAGACAGATATTTCTCATTACATCCTTTACTCCTATTGACTAAGGAATATCCAAACGCAGCCTTTAGAAGAAACCTGTTTCTAACTCGCTGAATAAAATCATAGATTCAACTCCCTAAGGTGAACGAACACACAGCAGAGAAGTTTAAAACAGACGTTTCTCCTGTACTTTAGACGTGATCTTTGCGCTAATTCTTATGAGCCACTATATGGCTGGAAATATCTCTTTCCAGATTCTTCAAAGAAAGGGTTTCTGACCTGCTACATTCACACATCTGTTTAACTCTGTATGTTGAATATACGCCTTGACCATCATTCTGCTAAATAGCCCCGTTTTTCTTTTACAGCCAGATATTTCTCAATACTTCCTATACTCCCATGGACTCAGGAATATCCAAACGCAGCTTTTAGAAGAAATGTGTTTCTAACTCGCTGAATCTAAACATAGATGCAACTTCCTAAGGTGAAAAAACACACAACAGAGAAGTTTTAAAGAGACGTTTCTCCTGTGGTTTAGACGCGATTTTACCGCTAATTCTTATGAGCCTGTATATGGCTGAAAATATCTCTTTACAGATTGTCCAAAGAAAGGGTTTCTCAACTGCTACATTCACATATCTGTTTAACTCTGTAAGGTGAACATACACATTGACAATCATTCTGCTTCACATCCCCGTTTTTGTTTTAGAGAAATATATTTCTCTTTACATCCAATACTCCCATTCACTCAGGAATATCCAAACGCAGCTTTTAGAAGAAACGTGTTTCTAACTCGCTGAATCTAAACATAGATGCAACTTCCTAAAGTGAACGAACACACAGCAGAGAAGATTGAAACAGACATTTCTCCTGTGGATTAGATTCGATCTTACCAATAATTCTTATGAGCCTGTATATGGTTGGAAATATCTCTTTCCATTTTCTCCAAAGAAAGGGTTTCTCAACTGCTCCATTCCCACATCTGTTGAACTCTGTAAGTTGAATATACACCTTGATAAACATTCTGCTACATAGCTCCGTTTCTGTTTTAGAGCCAGTAATTTCTCATTAAATCCTATAATCCCATTACTCAGGGATATCCTAACGAAGACTTTAGAAGAAAAATGTTTCTGTCCCGCTGAATGTAAACATAGATGCAACTTCCTAAGGTGAACGAACACACAGCAGAGAAGATTGAAGCAGACGTTTCTCCTGTGGTTTAGATTCCATCTTCCCGCTAATTCTTATGAGCCTGTATAGGGCTGGAAATATCTCTTTCCAGATTGTCCAAGGAAAGGGTTTCTCAATTGCTACATTCACACATCTGTTTAACTCTGTAAGGTGAACATACACATAGACCATCATTCTGCTACATAGCCCCGTTTTTGTTTTAGAGGAAGATATTTCTCATTACATCCAATACTCCAATTGACTCAGGAATATCCAAACACAGCTTTTAGAAGAAACGTGTTTCTAACTAGCTGTATCTAAACATAGATGCAACTTCGTAAAGTGAACGAACACAGAGCAGAGAAGATTCAAACAGACATTTCTCCTGTGGTATAGATTCGATCTTACCGCTAATTCTTATGAGCCTGTATATGGCTGGAAATATCTCTTTCCAGATACTCCAAAGAAAGGGTTTCTCAACTGCTCCATTCACACATCTGTTTAACTCTGTAAGTTCAATATACACCTTGATATACATTCTGCTACATACCTCCGTTTTTGTTTTAGAGCCAGATATTTCTCATTACATCCTATACTCCCATGACTCAGGGATATCCAAACGAAGCTTTTAGAAGAAACGTGTTTCTAACCCTCTGAATCTAAACATAAATGCAACTTTCTAAGGTGAACGAACACACAGCAGAGAACTTTAAAACAGACGTTTCTCCTGTGGTTTAGACGCGATCTTACCGCTAATTCTTATGAGCCTGTATATGTCTGGAAATATCTCTTCCCAGATTCTCCAAAGAAAGGGTTGCTGAACTGCTATGTTCACACATCTCTTTAACACACTAAGGTGAATAGACTCCTTGACAATCATTAGGCTATATACCTCCGTTTTTGTTTTAGAGACAGATATTTCTCATTACATCCTATACTACTATTGAGTCAGGAATACCCAAACGCAGCTTTTAGAAAAAACGTGTTTCTAACTCGCTGAATCTAATCATAGATGCAACTCCCTAAGTTGAAAGAACACACAGCAGAGAAGTTTGAAAAAAACGTTTCTTCTGTGGTTTAGATTCGATCTTATCGCTAATTCTTAAGAGGCTGTTATGTCTGGAAATATCTATTTCCAGATTCTCCAAAGAAAAGGTTACTTAACTGCTACATTCTCACATCTGTTTAACTCTGTAAGTTGAATATACACCTTGGCAATCATTCTGCCATATAGCTCCGTTTTTGTTTTAGACCCAGATATTTCTCATTACATCCTATACTCCTATTCACTCAGGAATATCCAAAGGAAGCTTTCATAAGAAACGTGTTTCTAACTTGCTAAATCAAATCATAGATGCAACA
>NW_022441593.1:0-5338 GCF_009761245.1 Sapajus apella
GAATCTCGGGCTCCAGCATGAGAGATCAAGTGATATGAAAACTAGAAGCCACATGCTCTCTGGGAACCACCAAAGACAGGGCAAGTGCAGCGGGCAGGCCTCATACAGAGGCCACTGGGGCAGGGGCCTGACACGCCGGGCCCACACCTCTCACTGTGCAAGCCTGGGCAGGTGGCCTCGTGTCTGAGCCCCAGCTGCAAACAGCCAGGACTAAGGGAGAGGGCACCAGAAGAGCCCTAGCCCGAGCAGACCGCGACAGAGGCCATGCCTTCCATCTCCCCTGTCCTCTGAGGAGAGCCTTGTCTACCTATCAGTCCAGACTCCAAATGGCTGGAGGCCTCTGGAGGTAGCTGGGGTGTGGGGTTCAGGATCTCTCTCCATTATGCTCAACCCAACAAGATTGCTTAGCAACTTGGAGGAGTCTAAACAGACAGAAATGGTTGGTTTTGGGAGTCAAAAACCTGGCATTACATCTGCCATTTGGAAGCCACATAACTTGGAGGAAATTACCCAATGCTCTGTGCCTCTCTTCCGCAGTGTAAAATGTGGTACAACAAGCAGGACTGTCCTGAACTGACCCTGGGGTTCCTCCAGTTTGCCTGGACAAAGCAAGCTGGGACTGGGCAGCCCTTGATCCCAGTGGGAGGGAGTGAGCCAAGCTCAGCTTCTCTCCAGACCACAGAGACTCTGGGGCAGGGCTGCTGGAACTCCCAGACAGCTCCTGGGAACATTGGGCACCTCAATCCAGACCGTGCCGGATGTGTCTGCTCAAGCCCATTGTGAAGGCTGCTCTCACACTCGCCCTAAAGGAGGGAAGACTGCAGAGCAGGTCCCCATGGGGACACAGCAGCACCTGGCCACAGACATGCCAAGCCAGGCACAGCGACAGACAGACAGGACAGCGAAGCACAGTGACAGACAGACAGGGCAGCCAGGCACAGTGACGGACACACAGGGCAGCCAGGCGCAGTGACGGACAGACAGGGCAGCCAGGCGCAGTGACGGACAGACAGGGCAGCCAGGCGCAGTGACGGACAGACGGGGCAGCCAGGAGCAGTGACGGACAGACGGGGCAGCCAGGCGCAGTGACGGACACACGGGGCAGCCAGGCGCAGTGACGGACACACGGGGCAGCCAGGCGCAGTGACAGACAGCAGGTCTCATCAGCCTGAAACAGGGCTCAGTCATTCCATCAACAAACACTCATGGAGCATCTACCTCTGCTACGTTTTTCTAGGTAGGGTGGCAGGGCAGGCCATGAAACAGACAAAAGCTTTTCCCTCCCAGAGCTTACATTCTACTAACAGAAGACCGATAGTAGATTAATTAGCAGACTAACATGTTAGAGCATCTTGAGTTTTGGGGGAAAATGCAGAGGGGACATTGGTATACAGAGAGGCGTGTATGTAAACCCCCATCTACCACCAGGCCTCTCCGTGGACTCACGCACTAAAATAACACCTCTGGAGCCCCGCTCTTGCCTGGCCTGCACACCCCACTGTCCAGAGACAGGCCACCGTCGCTTCGGAACAAGAGAACTGGGAAGAGCAGGACCTCACCAGATTTTACATTCAGGCAAGCGCTAGAGAACACTCTCTCATACGAGTCCTCTAATTTGGCAACACATGGAAGCACTCTGATGCCCCAGCCATTCCCCTTCCTGTTTGTAAATCAGCATCCTAAATGGTGCTGCTTCAGGGAGCTGGTGACAGATGCACTTGAAATGCATTCTCCTGCACACCCATAAAGTTGATTTAATATTTCAATTAGTCTTACCTCTTCCTCTTCCACAATTTATGTGGCTGCTTTTTAAGCAAGTCTTCCTTAAAGCTTAAATGAGCACAAACGTAAATATCAGTTAATTTATCTGTTTCACTGGAGATAATTTCATATCCCTGAAGCACCTCTTTATCCCCTTGATGGACGGGCAGAAGGGCTCCCCTGGCCCGCACATGGGGTGACAGTCTCTAATTGCATTGCCAATGAGGGCATCTATCGTGTTTCATCTTGCCCACTTTGACAGGCCATAAATCCAGATGCCCAAGGAAATGAGAAACAGGTATTCTGCCCCCCGGAAGAAGACACTGAGCATGGCAGCCAGCGCGTGGGGGCTGGAAGAGACCAAGAGAGTCTTCCTGCAAAAGCAGGGCAGGCAGCCAGCAGCTCTCTCTGACGCCATCACCACCCGGCGGTCTAGAAGGTTCATGTCAGCCTTTAGCACAGAACTAAGCTCAGCTCAGAGACTTGTTTTGTGTTCTGCAGGGAAAGCATCCAAAATCCACACCTTAACCACTTTCTAGTTTCCGGGGAACACCCCGAGGCAAGGTGTATCACGTAGGTTAATGAGGAGAATTGCATCGCCTATTTCTAGCTTGGTGCAGAAGCCTGAGAGGACGATGCTGGCGGGACAGGGACCTCGAGCAACCTGACAGGCCACCATATAGACGATACGAGCTCTCATTCAAGCTCTGTAACAGATGTGCTTGGTCTTGGCCAAGCCACTTTCCCACTCTGGCCTTGGTTTCCTCACGTGAATAGAATAAACTGATTTCCAGGTCCCATGAGGTCGTGGACTTAGGCATGTGCAGTGGCTCTCATCTGCAATCCCAGCACTTTGGGAGGCCCAGGTGAAAGGATCACTGAAGTCAAGAGTTCGAGACCAGCCTGGCCAACATAGTAAAACCCCATCTCTATTACAAATAGAAAAAATTAGCCAGGTGTGGTGGCATATGCCTACAATCCCAGCTACTTAGGAGGCTGAGACAGGAGAATTGCTTGAACCCAGGAGACAGAGGTTGCAGTGAGCTGAGATCATGCCACTGCACTCCAGCCTGGGCAACAGAGTGAGACTTCATCTCAAAAAAAAAAAAAAAAAAAAAAAGATGGTGGACTAAAATGACCCCAAACCTTTTCTAATAGAGACACCAGGAAATATTGGGTTAAGTATAACAAATATTACATGCACAGCTAAGCTCATAAAAAGTTTTTTTAAATCTTTGGTGACAGAAACAAAGATAAACCTAAAACCTACACCCTGAAGTATATAAGCTGATGCCATGATGCCATTAGTAGAGTGGGCAGGTATTAGTGCCAGTTAATTAGAGGGTTAAGTGTTGACATTTATATAGGCCAGGCAACAAGGATTCGAGAATATAAATAACACAGTTTTATAAAAGTACATGGAGTTTTGAAGTGTACTCAAATAGAACTTCTGGAAACACGAAGGGTGAGGGATGGAAGCCTCACAGCAGTGTTTGTATTATCAACACTAAGTAGGTATTATCCAGATACAAGGTTAGTGTAAGTGTAAGATGCTAATTGCAATTTCCAAAATAAACACTAAAAAAAATACATTATAAAAACTAAACTCGGCCAGGCGCGGTGGCTCACGCCTGTAATCCCAGCACTTTGGGAGGCTGAGGCAGGCAGATCACAAAGTCAGGAGTTCAAGAACAGCCTGGCCAACATGGTGAAACCCCATCTCTACCAAAAATACAAAAATTTAGCCAGGCGTGGTGGGAGGCGCCTATAATCCCAGCTACTCAGGAGGCTGAGGCGGGAGAATCGCTTGTGCCCAGGAGAGAGAGGCTGCAGTGAGCAATATTGTGCCACTGCTCTCCAGTCTGGGTGACAGAGTAAGACCCTTTCTCAAAAAAATAAAATAAGTAGATAAATACAAAAAGGCAGTAATGAAAGAACTGAGGAACAAAAAATATATAAGACATACTGAAAACAAATAACTAAATGAAAGAAGTGAATCCTTCCTTATCAATAATTACATTAAGTGTACGTAAATTAAACTCTATTAGAAGGCAAAAATTGACAGATGGACAGAGTCTATTTTTTTTTTTTTTGAAACAGCGTTTAGCTCTGTCACCCAGGCTGGAGTGCAGTGGTACGTTCTGGGCTCACTGCAACCTCCACCTCAAGCATTCAAGCGATTCTCCTGCCTCAGCCTCCTGAGTAGCTGGGATTACAGGCGCCCGCCACCATGCCTGGCTAATTTTTGTATTTTCAGTAGAGACAGGGTTTCATTGTGTTGGCCAGGCAGGTCTCGAATTCCTGAACTCATGATCCGCTCACCTTGGCCTCCCAAAGTGCTGGGATCACAAACGTGAGCCACTGCACCTGGTCCAGATTAGACTTTTATTTTTTTTTAAATATGATGCAGGCGGTGGCTCACACTTGTAATGCCAGCACTTTGGGAAATCGAGGCAGGCAGATCACTTAGGTCAGCAGTTGGAGACCAGTCTGGCCGACATAGTGAAACCGCGCCACTACTAAAAATTCAAAACAATTAGCCAGGAGATGTGGTGGGCGCCTGTAATCCCAGCTACTCAGGAGGCTGAGGCAGGAGAATCGCTTTAACTCAGAAGGCGGAGGTTGCAGTGAGCCATGATAGTGCCACTATACTCCAGCCCAGGTGACACAGCAAGACTCCATCTCAAAATAAATAAACAAATGAAAGCATGATCCAACTATATGCTGTCTATAAGACATTTAGATACAAAGACACAAAGGCATTCAAAGTAAAATGATGGAAAAAGATAATTACATTCCAAAGGTAAACAATGGGAAAGGATAGCTGAGAGAAAAAGCTGAATAGGCTGGGCACCGTGGCTCACACCTGTAATCCCAACACTTTGGGAGGCCAAGGTGTGCAGATCACCTGAGGTCAGTGGTTCAAGACCTGCCTGCCCAATATGGTGAAACCCTGTATCGACTAAAAATACAAAAATTAGTTGGGCATGGTGGCACACGCCCATAATCCCAGCTACTCAGAAGCTGAGGCAGGAGAATTGCTTGAATCCAGGAGGCATAGGTTGCAGTGAGCTGAAATCATGACGCTGCACTTCAGCCTGGGCAACGGAGCGAGACTCATCTCAAAAAGAAAAAGAAGTTGAGTGGCCATATTGGAATCAAACAAAATAGATTTTAAATCAAAAGGTCACAAGAGACAAAGACTCTTGTTTAAGAAAAGTTCCAACCCACAGAAAAGATATAATAATTATAAAATATAAACACCTAGCAGCAGAGCCTAAAAATATATGAACCAAAAATTAACAGAATTGGAGGGAAAAAAAACAGACACTGCTATAATAGTTGGAGACTTCAATACCTCATTTAAAATAATGGATATCACAACCAGACAGAAGATCTATACAGAAACAGAGGATTCAACAACACTCTAATCAATTATACATAACAGAACACGCCACTCAACAATAGCAGAATATACATTTTTTATGTGAATTCTACAGAACAAGCCACAAAAAGATAATGAATTTTAAAACATTGAAATCATAAAGTCTTTTATCTGATCACCATGGAATGAAAC
>NW_022441594.1:0-3252 GCF_009761245.1 Sapajus apella
AATCCTTTCGTTGGAGAATTTGGAAAGACATGTTTACATCCTTATGCGGGCTCATAAGAATTAGCGGTAAGATCGCGTCAAAACCAGAGGAGAAACGTTTCTTTCATACTTTTCTGCTGTGTGTTCGTTCACCTTAGGAAGTTTCATCTATGTTTAGATTCAGCGAGTTAGAAACACGTTTCTTCTAAAAGCTGCATTGGGATATTCCTGAGTGAGTGGGAGCATAGGTTGTAATGAGAAATATCTGGCTCTGAAACAGAAACGGAGCTATGTAGCAGAATGATTGCCAATGTGTATATTTAACTTACCGAGTTAAACAGATGTGTGAATGTAGCAGCTCAGAAACGCTTTGTTTGGAGAATCTGGAAAGAGATATTTCCAGCCATAAACAGGCTCATAGGAATGAGCGTTAAGATCCCGTCTAAAGCACATGAGAAACGTCTCTTTCAAACTGCTCTGCTGTGTTTTCGTTCACCTTAGTGAGTTGCATCTATGTTTAGATGCAGAGAGTTTCAAACACGTTTCTTCTAAAAGCCTGCGTTTGGATATTCTTGAGTGAATGGGAGTATAGTGTGTAATGAGAAATGTCTGGCTCTAAAACAGAAACGGAGCTATGTAGCAGAATAATTGTGAAGGATTTTTTTCACCATACGGAGTTAAACAGATGTGTGAATGTAGCAGTTCAGAAACGATTTCTTAGCAGAATCTGGAAAGAGATATTTCCAGCCATATACACGCTAAAAAGAGAGGTAAGATCGCATGTAAACCACAGGACAAACGTCTATTTCAAACTGCTCTGCTGTGTGTTCGTTCACCTTAGGAAGTTGCATCTATGTTTAGATTCAGCGAGTTAGAAACATGTTTCATGTAAAAGCTGCGTTTGGATACTCCTGAGTGAAATGGAGTATAGGGTGTAATGAGAAATATCTCCCTCTAAAACAAAAACGGAGCTATGTAGCAAAATGATTGTTAATCTGTGTATTCAACTTCCAGTGTTAAACAGATGCGTGAATATAGCTGTTCAGAAAGGCTTCCTTCCGAGGATCTGGAAAGAGATATTTCCAGCCATATACAGGCTCATAAGACTTAGCAGTAAGATCGCGTGTAAACCACAGGAGAAACATCTCTTTCAAACTGCTCTGCTGTGTGTTCGTTCACCTTAGGAAATTCCATCGATGCTTAGATTCAGCGAGTTAGAAACACTTTTCTTGTAAAAACTGCGTTCGGATACTCCTGAATGAATGGGATTATAGGGTGTAATGAGAAACATCTGGCTCTAACACAAAAACGGAGCTATGTAGCAGGACGATTGGCAAGCAGTCTATTCAACTTACAGAGTTAAACAGATTTGTGAATGTAGCAGTTCAGAAACCCTTTCTTTCGAGAACCTGGAAAGAGATATTTCCAGCCATATAAATGCTCATAAGAGTTAGCGGTAAAATCGAGTCTAAACCACAGGAGAAACGCCTCTTTCAAACTGCTCTGCTCTGTGTTCGTTCACCTTGGGAAGTTGCATCTATGTTTACATTCAGCGAGTTAGGAACACGTTTCTTGCAAAAGTTGCGTTTGGATACTCTGAGTGAATGGGATTATAGGGGGTAATGAGAAATATCTGGCTCTAAAACATAAACGGAGCCAAGTAGCAGAATGATTGTCAAACGGTGTGTTCAACTTACAGAGTTCAACAGATGTGTGAATGTAGCACTTCAGAAACCCTTTCTTTCGAGAATCTGGAAAGATATATTTCCAGCCATATACAGGCTCATAATAATTAGCGGTAAGATCGTGCATAAGCCACAGGAGAAACGTCTCTTTCAAACTGCTCTACTGTGCGTTCGTTCACCTTAAGAAGTTGAGTCTGTGTTTAGATTCAGCGAGTTAGAAACACGTTTCTTGTAAAATCTGTTTTGGGTACTCCTGAGTCAATGGGAGTATAGGGTGTAATGAGAAATATCTGGCACTAAAACAAAAACGGAGCTATGTAGCAGAATGATTGTCAAGCCGTGTATTGAACTTACAGAGTTAAACAGATGTGTGAATGTAGCAGTTCAGAAACCCTTTCTTTCGAGAATCTGGAAAGGGATATTTCCAGCCATATACAGGCTCCTGAGAATTAGCGTTATGATCACGTCTAAGCCAAAGGAGAAACGTCTCTTTGAAACTCTCTGCTGTGTGTTCGTTCACCTTAGGAAGTTGCGTCTATGTTTAGATTCAGCGAGATAGAAACACGTTTCTTGTAAAAGCTGAGTTTCGATTCTCCTGAGTTAATGGGAGTATAGGGTGTAATGAGAAATATCTGGCTCTAAAACAAAAACGGAGCTATGTAGCAGAATGATTGTCAAGCTGTGTATTCAACTTACAGAGTTAAAATATGTGTGAATGTAGCAGTTCAGAAATCATTTCTTTCGAGAATCTGGAAAGAGATATTTCCAGCCATATACAGGCTCATAAGAATTAGCGGTAAGATCGTGTCTAAACCACAGGAGAAACGTCTCTTTCAAACGGCTCTGCTGTGTGTTCGTTCACCTTAGGAAGTTGCAACTATGTTTAGATTCTGCGAGTTAGAAACACATTTCTTGTAAAAGCTGCGTTTGGATACTCCTTAGTGAACGGTAGTATAGGGTTTAATTAGAAATATCTGGCTCTAACACAAAAACGGAGCTCTGTGGCAGGATGATTGGCAAGCAGTGCATTCAACCTACAGAGTTCAACAGATTTGTGAATGTAGCAGTTCAGAAATACTTTCTTTCGAGAATCTCGAATGAGATATTTCCAGTCATATACAGGCTCATAAGAATTAGCGGTATGATCGCGTCTAAACCACAGGAGAAACGTCTCTTTCAAACTGCTGTGCTGTGTTCGTTCACCTTAGGAAGTTGCATCTATGTTTAGATTCAGCTAGTTAGAAACACGTTTCATGTAAAAGCTGCGTTTGGATACTCCTGGCTGAAAGGGAGTATAGGGTGCAATGAGAAATATGTGGCTCTAAAACAATAACGGAGCTATGTAGCAGAATGATTGTCAAGCTGTTTATTGAACTTACAGAGTGAAACAGATGTGTGAATGTAGCAGTTCTGAAATCCTTTCTTTCGAGAATCTGGAAAGTGATATTTCCAGCCATATACAGGCACATTAGAATTAGTGGAAAGATCGCATCTAAACCACAGAAGAAACGTCTCTTTCAAACTGCACTGCTGTGTGTTCATTCACCTTAGGAAGTTGCATCTATGTTTACATTCAGCGAGTTAGAAA
>NW_022441594.1:3262-5337 GCF_009761245.1 Sapajus apella
GTTAAACACATGTGTGAATGTGGCAGTTCACAAACACTTTCTTTCGAGTATCTGGAAAATAATATGTCCAGCCATATATAGGCTCTTAAGAATTAGCGGTAATATCGCGTCTAAACCACAGGAGAAACGTCTCCGTCAAACTGCTCTGCTGTGTGTTCGTTCACCTTAGGAAATTGCAAATATGTTTAAATTCAGCGAGTTAGATACACGTTTCTTGTAAAAGCTGCGTTTGGATACTCCTGAGTGAATGGGAGTGTACGGTGTAATGAGAAATATCTGGCTCTAAAACAAAAATGGAGCCCTATAGCAGAATGATTGTCATGCTGTGTATTCAACTTACAGAGATAAACAGATATGTGAATGTGGCAGTTTAGAAACCCTATCTTTCGAGAATCTGGAAAGAGATATTTCCAGCTGTATACAGGCTCATAAGAATAGCGGTAAGATCGCATCTAAACCACAGGAGAAACGTCTCTTTCAAACTGCTCTGCTGTGTGTTCGTTCACCTTAGGAAGTGGCATCTATGTTTAGATTCAGCGAGTTAGAAACACGTTTCTTGTAAGAGCTGCGTTTCGATACTCCTGAGTCAATCGGAGTATAGGGTGTAAAGAGAAATTTCTGGCTGTAAAACAAAAACGGTGCTATGTAGCACAATGATTGTCAAAGTGTGTATTCAACTTACGGAGTTAAACAGATGTGTAAATGTAGCAGCTCAGAAACCCTTTCTTTCGAGAATCTGGAAAGAGATATTTCCAGCCATATACAGACTCATAAGAATTAGCGGTAAGATCGCATCTAAACCACTGGAGAAACGTCTCTTTCAAACTACTCTGCTGTGTGTTCTTTCCCCTTAGGAAGTTGCAACTATGTTTAGATTCAGTGAGTTAGAAACACGTTTCTTGTAAAAGTTTCGTTTTGATACTCCTGAGTGAATGGGAGTATAGGGTTTAATGAGAAATATCTGGCTCTAAAACAAAAACGGAGGTATGTAGCAGAATGATTGTCAAGCTGTGTATTCAACTTACAGAGTTAAAGAGATGTGTGAATGAAGCAGTTGAGAAACTCTTTCTTTCGAGAATCTGGTAAGAGATATTTCCAGCAATATACAGGCTCATAAGAATTAGCGGTAAGATCGCGAATAAACCACAGGAGAAACGTATCTTTCAAAGTGCTCTGCTGTTTGTTCGTTCACGTTAGGAATTTGCATGCATGATTAGATTCAGCGAGTTAGAAACACGTTTCTTGTAAAACCTGCGTTTGGACACTCCTGAGTGAATGAGAGTATAGGGTGTAAAGAGAAATATCTGGCTCTAAAACAAAAACGGAGCTATGTAGCAGAATGATTGTCAAGTTGTGTATTCTACTTCCAGAGTTAAACAGACGTGTGAATGTAGCAGTTTAGAAACCCTTTCTTTCGATAACTGGAAAGAGATCTTTCCAGCCATATACAGGCTCATAAGAATTAGCGGTAAGATCGGGTCTAAACCACAGATGAAACGTCTCTTTCAAACTGCTCTGCTGTGTATTTGTTCACCTTAGGAAGTTGCATCTATGTTTACATTCAGTCAGTTAGAAACACGTTTCTTGTAAAAGCTGCGTTTGGATACTCCTGAGTCAACGGGAGTATAAGGTGTAATGAGAAATATCTGGCTCTAGAACAAAAACGGAGCTATGTAGCAGAATGAATGTCACGCTGTGTATTCAACTTACAGAGTCAAACAAATGTGTCAGTGTAGAAGTTCAGAAACGGTTTCTTTCGAGAATGTGGAAATTGATATTTCCAGCCACATACAGGCTCATAACAATTAGCGGTGAGATCGCGTGTAAACCACAGGAGAATCATCTCTTTCAAACTGCTCTGCTGGATGTTCGTTCACCTTAGGAATTTGCATCTATGTTTAGATTCAACGATTTAGAAACAAGTTTCTTGTAAAATCTGTGTTTGCATACTCCTGAGTGAATGGGAGTATAGGGTATAATGAGAAATATCTGGCTCTAAAACAAAAACGGAGCTATGTAGCAGAATGATTGCCAAGCCTTGTATTCAACTTACAGAGGTATACAATGTGTGAATG
>NW_022441595.1:0-5335 GCF_009761245.1 Sapajus apella
ATGGTCTCGATCTCTTGACCTCGTGATCCACCCGCCTCGGCCTCCCAAAGTGCTGGAATTACAGGCTTGAGCCACCGCGCCCGGCCTAAAACAATGTCTTTAATAGGCAAAACCAAATTAATTGTTTACTACTACCAGACACTTGTCTAAGCTTCTCATCAACCCTATAAGGTTTATGTTACAGTTGTAAAATGTAGGTAAAGAGAGGTTAAGTAATTTGCCTAGAAATCATAGAGCTAAAAAGTGGTAAGCAGAATGGCTTCGAACGCTGATCTACATCTTATGGTCTAGGGTTGTCCAAGTCTGTTAGGTGAGCTCAGGAGGATAACTAGATCTGGGGTCAGAAGACTTCAAACTGTATCTCTCCTCTGCCAGCCGTGTTATCTTGAGCCTGTCCAAGGCACTTTCACTTCTAAAATATGGAAATTCTACTTCACAGGTTTGTGAAGCTTCATTATGATAGTGAGTGTAAATAGTAAGTGTTTCGAGATTTTTCAACTATAAAATATATGTCATCTTGGGTGAGTAGCTGTCTTTGAGCTTCATCTGTAAATTGAGGCTAATAATCACGGCATGATATGTGCTCATTGTGAAAATGAAATAAGACAATGAATGTAAACCATATGATACATTAATGCACCGTGCCTTGGACCACATAATTCAATCCAAACGCTAGTTATTATTCAGCACAATACTTCATTTTCTTTTTCTCGCTCATGTAGTAAAATTTTAATAAACCTCTTGATGAGTAACATTGGAGATGGGATGAAAAAACCCCAGAGGACAGAGAATAGGTAAACTTTCTTTTTCTTTTAATTACATTCTTCCTAATTCCACTTTTTAGACAGAAGGCTGAGGCCGGGGTGCTGGGGAACCTTGCAGTGCTGGGATTCCCGTTGACACCCCGACGGAGCTTGGCTGCAGAGCCCCGAAGTCCCGCACTTCCGCCCGCCAGGTGGCGCTGGTTCTGACGCCGACTCCCGGAGAGACTAAGGCCGGCCACTCAAGATGGCGCCGTCCGCGTTGCTGCGTCCCCTCTCCCGGCTGCTGGCCCCCGCCAGGCTCCCGAGCCGCTGTGAGTGTCTCTCCTCTTGCAGGCCAACTGGACCCTCAAATTACCCCTCCTAAGACGGACCCAGCCCGCGAGTGCAGGAGGCGGCAGCGGCCCGGGCTCGTCCTGCAGTGACCTTCGCCAGCCAGCGGGCCCAGACCTGTCCCCTACATGAGACTCTGCTCCCCATCACCCGCCTCTAGCACTTATCTAAGTGCGACCTGACCACTCTTGGCCTTTGTAAATGGACTTTGGGTCCCTGCCTTTCCCAACTCTGCACGTTCGGTCCCGTAGACAGGGAGAGGAGACACCCTCCCCGGGGCGCCCACTACTTGAGCACTCCCGAGTCGTCTGAGGGTCTGTAAGCCTTAAATGAGTCTTTGAAGGCGTCGGGCAGGACTGGTGCGACCTGTCTAATTCTGCCAGTGGCCCTGGGCGAGTTAGTTGACCTCTCTGAACCTCTATTTCCTTGACTGTTTAAGTGGGTGATGGGTGAGTTGAAGGGAGAGTTAAATGCAATAATACGCACATAGATATTAGGGTTTTTTCCCTACAAGGCAGTAAGTTACAGATTTACAGACACTCTGCCCTTTCAGCTTCAGCGCGGTCGAAATTCTACGCGCGAGACCCTCCGAATGCCAAACCTGACTGGCTGAAAGTTGTGTTGTCCGTGGGCACCAGCATCTTCTTGTGGGTCTATGTAAGTACTTTACTACCGGATGTCATGAGACTATGCCAACATAGTAGGAGAATGAGGTAGCATTGCGAGATTGGTGCTGTTACGTTGTATGGCAGTGAAACTCTCCTAACAGGAGGATATTTATATAATCGCTGAGAACATAATTAGCCATAAGGAAAATCCCAAGGACTAAAAAGAAATTAAGATTTCAGCAACATTGAAAAAGTATGAAATTTATTATTGTTTCTTAACATGATTTTGTAAGGAATAGCAGTTTTACTGAATAGTAATTATACTTTATTAATGAGAATTGAGGCTGATTGGAGTTCTATGAAGGCACCTTTTTCAGATGCTGTAAAAAGTTGTACAAACCAGCAATGTACAAGTTGTACAAACTGAATCCCAGTAGACTTCCAAAACGTTAGGTTTTAATCAGTTTGTTTAAATACACTGTTGGAAATTGTACTTAGTGTGTAGCGACCTTTTTAAAAATTTTTTCACGTCACGTGCTTCACACATAAACTTGTATTTAATCATTTCAACAACACTATGTGATACCTACTATTGTTGACCCGTTGCAGATAAGAAACATACTTGGAGAAATTAATTTGCTGAACTCAGTTCTCCTGACTTCAGAAGCCACACTATCCTATAGACCACTGTGAAACATGGCCTATGTAGAGATAAAATTATTTTTTAAAGTTAAATTGTCTGCTATATTAATATTTAAAATTCTATTTATTATCTAATGGGTCAGGGCTTCCTCAACTGGCCCCCAGGTCTTAGATATTTTAATTTTCTTGTTAAAGTGGTTCAGATTTTTGATTAGGAAAGGGATGAGAGATTTTGAGTCGCTTACAACTTAATAGTAACTCGTCTTTTTGAATAATATTGCTTATCATGAATTTTATACATTCTTAATTTAAGGTTTACTCTAACAAGAAGCTTGATTACTGCTGAAAACACTAGTGATTGAACTTGGATCTTTGATTGCCATGAATGTCATTGTATATAAACCGTTTTTCCAGTTGCATATTCTGTCAGACAGTGGTTCTAAAAAAATGTGACTGTCCTCCATGACATCTAAGTAAAACACATACAGTTTTGTGGAGGGGTTGGTCATTCAATCAAGGTATCACACTTCTAACGTTAGAAGCATAACACGAATCCACCAACCAGCCTGGATCCCATTTAATAACCAAGTTCTGCTGTGTCATGTTGATTTACCCCTGATAAGGCATTTCATTACATTTATTACCCACCAAATGAGAAAAATTTTTTGGCAGTAGTTGAATTTAAATTTTTGGCCAGGCATAGTGGCTCACACCTGTAATCCCAGCACTTTGGGAGGCCGAGGTGGGTGGATCACCTGAGGTCGGGAATTCGAGACCCACCTGGCCAATGTGGTGAAACTCTGTCTCTGTTAAAAATACAAAAATTAGCCAGGCGTAGTGGCAGGTGCCTGTAATCCCAGCTACTGGGGAGATTAAGACAGGAGAATCGCTTGAACCCAGGAAAAGGAGGTTGCAGTGAGCTGAGATTGTGCCATTGCACACCAGCCTGTGCAACAAGAGCAAAACTCCATCTCTAAATAAATAAATAAATAAATAAATTTTTAAGGGCTCCCTTCTCAAATTTAGTATGTCAGATTGTGGTGATCAAGTGTATACCATTACAAGTTTTTGAACTTGGATCTCTTAGCCTTTTATTTCTAACCAGAATAGTTGTTTATTTTTTGTATTCTTATTCATCTTACAAAATATAAATATCCAGGAAGATTACATTTCTAATTTTAACTGTTTAACTATTTGTAGCTCATCAGAAAACATAATGAATATATTTTAGAGTACAAAAGAAGAAATGAACTGGAATAAACTTGAAATACCAATACAGTAAGTATACAAGTTTACTGGATGAATAGATAATGCAAATTAACTTGACCTCTTTTTTAAATACTGAAAAACAGTCTTGTTATTTGTTTTGTATTAGGTTTATACATTTTGGTACCCATATTTCTGTCTGTGAGAAATTTATAAATTTGTAATACCTTGCCTCAAGCAGTTGGTTTGGGTTTTAGGGGTTTTTGTTTGTTTGTTTGTTTGTAGACCTGTTTGCTAGGCTGGTCTCAAACTCCTGGCCTCAGGTGATCCTCTCTCCTCAGCTTCCTAAAGTGTTGGGATTATAGGCATGAGCCCTTTTGCCGGCCTCAAGAATCTTTTAGCAGAATCTTTTTTTTTTTTTTTTTTTTTTGAGACCGAGTTTCACTCTTGTTACCCAGGCTGGAGTGCAATGGCGCAATCTCGGCTCACAGCAACCTCCACCTCTTGGGTTCAAGCAATTCCCCTGCCTCAGCCCCCCAAGCAGCTGGGACTACAGGCGTGCACCACCATGCCCAGCTAATTTTTGTATTTTTAGTAGAGACGGGATTTCACCATATTGACCAGGATGGTCTCGATCTCTTGACCTCGTGATCCACCTGCCTCGGCCTCCCAAAGTGCTGGGATTATAGGTGTGAGCCACCGCGCCCGGAGCAGAATCATTTCTAATCATTAGTCTTTGACTCTGTTCAAAGAAAGATATGTTTAAGAATGAAACTAAAATCACATTATTTTCCTAAATCTAATAGTGCTTTACACCTTGTTTTCATGGCACTTACAACAAATTATTATTCTTTGTGTGTGTATTTCTTAACATCTGTTTGGTATATTCCACACTCGAGTGTGAATTCCATGAGAACAGAAACCTGTTTTATTAATTGTTATTTATTCAGCAACTTACTCATCTTGTCCATTTAGAGTTTAATATTTGTAGAAGTGATGAATGTATAAGGACAATAGATTTTTAAATTTTTTCTGCATGACTATTTCATTATGAGTGTCACTACAACTAATATCCAATTGGACAGTTCCTGGTAAAAACCTAGTTATGAACAAAATAGCATATTCTGCATGGTCTAGGATTTAAAAGAGAAAGTTTGTATATATGTAATACACACACGTGGCTGGGTGTAGTGGCTCACGCCTATAATCCCAACACTTTGAGAGGCCTCGAGGCAAGGAGTTTGAGACCAGCCTCGCCAACATGGTGAAACCCCATCTGTACTAAAAATACACAAAAACTAGCTGGGCATGGTGGTGCACGCCTGTAGTCCCAGCTACTTTGGGAGGCTGAGGCACAAGAATTACTTGAACCCGGGAGGCGGAGGTTGGGAGGTTGCAGTGAGCCAAGATTGGGCCGCTGTACTCCAGCCAGCCTGGGTGGCAGAACAAGACTCTTGTCTCAAAAATAAATAAATAATTTAGAAGTATATACACCTGGCCAGGCATGGTGGCTCAAACCTGTAATCCCAGCACTTTGGGAAGCTGAGGTGAGTGGCTTACCTGAGGTCAGGATTTCAAGACGAGCCTGGCCAACATGGTGAAACCCCGTCTCTACTAAAAATACAAAAAATTAGCTGGGTGTGGTGGCAGGCACCTGTAATCCCAGCTACTCAGGAAGCTGAGGAAGGAGAATTGTTGAACCCAGAAGGCAGAGGTTGCAGTAAGCCGAGATTGTGCCATTGCACTCCGGCCTGGGCAACAAGAGCGAAACTCCGTCTCAAAAAA
>NW_022441596.1:0-5334 GCF_009761245.1 Sapajus apella
AGCATTTCTTTTCAAGTGTCCAACTTGGTAAAGAAACATGATGACCAGAATGTCAAAGGGTTGAGCATGTCTTATGTGTTTAAACCTAGATTCATCACTAGAACTGTTGCCAAAAGAAAGCACATTGACAGTAATGGATTTAAGATCTGTCAAAACACAAGTGATAGAAATTCATCTTCACATTTTTAATGCTCTTATTAGGAACTTTCATTTTTCCCAAATGAAACATGGTTTTACATCTTTATAGCTGTTCCAACATTTAAAATTATCCAGCATGTTTCTGAATTTAACAGGTTTTAATTCTAAGTTACTCTCTACCTTTCCATGCATTGCAACCTGGAAGCAAATATGAAATCCATGAATACACAGTAATATTTTCAGCCATTTATTTGTTTACTGACTAACTTGTTCTCTCATTGGTAACATATTAAATTAATATATTTAAAAAGACTTGTACAGCTTGGTAAATGAATGAGTATGAATATACCTGACCCCAGGGATATTCTTACAAATGTCCAGTAGGCTAGGAAGAAATACACTGAGAGAAAATTGTGCTGGTATAATGTATCTGGTTATGATTTATTACAACCTTCTTGTCTGTATTAATTATTGTGTGAACACATTTTAAAATGTCACAGAAGTAATGTGTCATGATGAACCTACATAATTAAAATGTGGTTTACCATTTCCTTTTCTCAGATTATAAATTATTGACGTTGTGATTGTATTAGTGCAGCTTTGTTAATTTCTCTCATGTTTAATATCTGTCCAGAGGAATAGATTTGCTTATACTATTACTGAACCAAAAGATGGATGGTGAGAGTTCATTGCCATGGTTGATGTGATTTGTAAAAGGCTAATACAGTTATATGAATTCAATGTTATGTTTATTTCTCTATTCTGTATCATCATCTAGTAGCTAAACAGATTGGAAGTCCCTTTTGGAGTCAGTGCTCACATAGACTCGCAAAGCTGAAAATCAGTCGTGCAGTGAGATTAAAATGGAGTGGTTAGGAGCATGAAAGTGGGGGGAAATATGTAAACAGAAAGAGTATGAAAGAGTGGAAACAGAGTTAGTCACGTGAAAGTAGCTCTGGAGGAAGGGTTCAGGAAGATACGGCATTTGCATAGGTCAGGTCCTGCCACTTCCCAGGGTTAGTCGATCTCATAGTTATCATATCCATGCCTAACTGACTGGGTTATATTGTATGTGTGTTTTTAAGTCATAAGAATTAAAGTATAAATGGCCAACAGGTCTATGAAAAATATCGTCAGCGTCACTAATAATCAGGGTTGTCATCTTCCCCAGTTAGGAGAGCTATTATTAAAACTACCATAAATGCTTGCAAGGATGCTGAGAAAAGGGAACTCTTACATACTGTTGATGGGAGTGTAATCTAGTACAGCTATGAAGGTAAGCAGTATAGAGAGTTCTCAAACAACTAAAAATGAACTACCATACGATCCAGAAATCCCACTCCTGGGTATTTCTCCAAAGAAAAGGGAATCGGTATATCAAAGGGAGACCTGCAACCCCAGGTTTATTGCAGCACTGTTCACAATAGCTAGAATATCGAGCCAACCTCTGTGTCCGTCAACAGACGAATGGCAAAGAAAATGTGGTATGTATACTCAAGGGAATTCCGTTCAGTCATAAGAGAGAATAAAAATCTTTTCATTTGCAGCAACATGGATGAAACTGGAGGCCATCAAAGTAAGAGAAATAAGGCAGACCCTGACAAGTAACACATGTTCTCGCTCATATGTTGGAGCCAAAAAATGCTGACCTCATGAAGGTAGAGTGTAGAATGATGGTTACTAGAAGCTGGGATGGGTTTATGTGTGTTGGAGAGGATAAAGAGAGGTTAGTCAACGGTTGCAAACATTAGTTAGAAGAAATAAATACCTGTGTTCGATAGCACAGTAGGGTGACTATAATTAACAATATGTATTTCAAAATAGCTAGAAGATTTGAAATATTCCCGAAAAAAATAAATGATAAATATTTGAGGTGATGAATATCCTAAATACCTGATCAATAACCTGATTTGATCATTATACATTCCATGAATGTATCAAGGTATCACATGTATGCCATAAAAATATACAAATATTATTGGCAAATAAATTACAAAGAATTATGTATAATAACCAACAAAAATAAAAGATCAAGGAAAAGTAATCCTTTAAATCATGCAGGGGAATCTTACAATGAGTTCCTTCAATGAACAGGAATGGCCTTTCCGTCATGCCTTTTAAAGTGTCAGCATCTTGCTAAGCTAAGTGGAACTTTTGTATTTAAACACAGCACTGATTTGAATAATGTATTACCTTAAATGAAAACCAAACATTTCATAGTGATTGATTCAAATGCTGGAAAAAGAAAAACAGCAATGAGGCATTTTTGAGATACATTTCCTTTTTTCTTATCTGATAAGATTTGCAAGAGTATTATCAGTGATCTATACTTTTTTCTTCACCTAATAGACTAATGTTAGAACCTA
The DNA here is from genome assembly GCF_009761245.1 of Sapajus apella. Classification (NCBI taxonomy): domain Eukaryota; kingdom Metazoa; phylum Chordata; class Mammalia; order Primates; family Cebidae; genus Sapajus; species Sapajus apella. The sequence continues at coordinate 2,505 of NW_022441596.1, forward strand.
ACCCAGAAGTAAGCTGTGACTCCATTGCATTCTCCATTAAGAAGCAATAAAATTTACCCAGGCCAAGGAGTCCAAGGCAGATACTGGACACTGCTAGATACTTCAGGACTAGGCAGCAGCTGCCTCGAGTCAGCAGATAGCTAATAAAGAGGCAGGCACATCCAGGATGGTAGAGAGGTTTCAGAGACAAATAACAGTGGGTAGGAAAGTACAGCTACTGGGATTTCAGGCTTAAAAACAGATTCCAGAGATGAAGAGATGAGCAAATAAAGGGAGAGGAAAACAAGAAAGAAAGACTAGTAAATGGTATTACAATCTTATCAGAGTGTAGAAGTCACTTGATTTCTGATATATTGGATCAGTCTCAGGTTACATGCCAATTAAGTACAATTAACATTTTAGCCATTTCGTTGCTTCAGATATGCAAATATTTTATTTCATAATCAAATTTTCTTTTTTTCGGTTTGTCTTAACATTGTTTGGCCATGTTAAACATGTATTTATATTGGAGGAATCAGATGTCTTATATATTTAAAAATAATTTTGTATAGTACAGCTCTTGTTAGGGTATAAACACATTTGATTGAAGAATTTTCTTTGCTCTTAGATGACACTAAGAGAAAAAATACTGCAAAACTATAAAAAATTATGGTGCAAGTAAAATAGCAATATTAACTCTTTGCTGTTAATATGCCAGTGATATTTAAAATTTGTTGTAGATTGACTACCGCAGAAAACAGACTCAGATGGAAATGACTGTGAAGGATGTTTCTTAAGGAATGGACTTGGGCTCAGCACTTGGGGTGTGAGGAAAGGAATGAATTAGGGTTGGGCAGAGGAAGAATTGGGGCTGTGATGCATCACAACAGGGATGCAGCTGACTCCAAAGGGAGCCCTGAAGCTTGGGTAGCCTCGCAGGGTTGTTCCTTTTTGGGGAGAAGAGCTGGTGGTTTATCCCCAGTACTTGGGTAGGGATTCACTGGAGAAGAGGTAATCTCTTTCAGTGAGGTCATACCCAGCTCCGGGTATATGTCCTTGAGTCTTGAAGGGAATAGGGCAGAGAGATCTGGGCACTGCAGCATTCATGACAATTCCTCCATATTTCTGTGGCCGTTTTGTCTCATATAATTTCTCAGAGTGGCTCCTTTAGGACTCTGGTGGGACTTTCTCTTTGGAGAAACTTGTAAGGTTATAAGGGAAAAAGGTTAGTAGGACAAATTGCAGCCCCAGTTGCTACTGGGGAGGCAGAGCTCTAGGCTAAACTCTCTGATTCATTCTAGAGCCCTTCACCTTAGTTCTTACAATGGTAGAAGGATGCTAACTTTGTGGGTAGCCCACAAATTCCTTCCTGTGGAGACCAAGTTCATGTTTACTTTTCTTAGGCTATGGCTATGGCAATTATGGGTTTATGATTAAATTTAGATGATGGAATACTAATGTGTGCCAACCACCTTAGTGTTAAGCTGATTGCTCACTTCTCCAATGTGTAATAGCAGCTTTCCTCCTGATGATTAGGCCATGTACCTTTTACAGGATGGCAATTAACCCTATTCTGTTTGTTGTTGTTGTTGTTGACCCTGGACACAAGGTGCCCAAAGCGTTGAAGGGGCAGCTGTATTTTCTATCTGCTGGTGGAAGAATTCTCTACACTTACGGTGCCCAGAATTGTGGAAATGGGAAGCACTAATTCCAGAAGTGGGTTACGGGGTGATAGTAACAGGAGCCATTGTGGCTTCCATGCCTTAATTCTGAGACCCATATATTTTTTCTTTGGGGGATAGTGCATCAAATAATGGTCATTGATTTAGCATGCACATTGTATACTGGAGGATGGGGTCCCATTGTTAATTCCTAATAATGTTTAGAAATTTTACAAATGTTTCTAAACATTACTAGAAATTAATGTCAATGCCACTCAGAGTTTGTGAACACTGCTACATATCGTCTAATGGAAGAACGCTAGGAAAAACTCCCGGGAGCAGAAACATCTTAAACAGAACTTGCCATTGTGTATCAAAGACTCTGCTAATGATGCAGCCTCCCAGTACAAACAACACATATGACTTGTCCTCAGCTTTTCAATCTGGGTTTGCTGTATAGTAGAATTAGAATTTAAAACACCATGTCAGCCAACTCAGTGAAGTTCAATTGTGAGTAGAATTTCTGCTTCTGAATTCTTATAGTTTAAATGATGGCCTGTGTGTTGGAAGCTCCGGAAACTTCTTTGAAAATGTGTGAGCAAAAAAATGTTTCTCTAATAGCTGTTGAAAGAATGCAGTCTCACTAAAGGGAATTAGACTAGGGGGTATAGATTTAATTTCATTCACTTTGATTTAAAGTAAAATATGGTAAGACTTTGATAAATTTATGAACCCAAACTAACCAGAATCCTCAACTTAATTTTTGCTGTTGTTGCTGCTATACTCATATTTCATGAGAAGGAGACAAAGAGTAGAAACTAGTTCACACTTGAGATTTATGTCCCTCCAAAAATCACCTTCCAGGGATGCATGAATCCTGTACAGATTCAATCCAGTGTTCACATCCCATATTTACAATCCCTATGCAGAGGTAATGATGTTTCAAATAATGACTCAAAAATATTATAAAATGTAAAATGATCAAAGGAAGATTCAGTAATGTTCTGGAGACTGTGCCTATTTAGGAAAGAAAATTTGCCTATGTACTTAGAAAATCACACACACATAACTGAATAGACTGACAAGAGTTCCAAATTCACTCAGTTAATCCAATAATCAATTTCCAAAACATTCTACTCACCTATGGTCTTACTCTGCTTGATTTAACCCATACCTCACTTGGTGGCATC
>NW_022441597.1:0-5334 GCF_009761245.1 Sapajus apella
GTTTGCCTAGCTGTACAATCAACGTACAGAGTTAAACTGATGTGTGTGCAGCAGCAGTTCAGAAATCGTTTCTTTTTAGAATCTGCAAACAGATATTTCCAGCCATATGCAGGCATGTAAGAAGTGGAAGTAAGACTGCGTTTAAATCACAGGAAAAACATCTCTTTCAAACTGCTCTGTTTTGTGTTCACTCACCTTAGGAAGTTGCATCTGTGTTTAGATTCAGATAGTTAGAAAACTGTTTCTTCTAAAAGCTGAGTTTGGATATTCCAGAGTGAATGAGACTGTAGGCTGTAATGAGAAATATCTAACTCTAAAAGAAAAACGCAGCTATCTAGCAGAATGGTTGTCAAGCTGTACAGTCAACTTACAGAGGTAAACTGATGTGTGTGTGCAGCAGTACAGAAATCCTTTCTTTGGAGAACTGGAAACAGATATTTCCAGCCATGTACAGGCATATGAGAACTAGCAGTAAGACTGCCTTTAAAACACAGGAGACACGTCTATTTAAAATTGCTCTGCTTTATGTTCGTTCACCTTAGGACGTTGCCTCTATGTTTAGATTCAGCGAGTTAGAAACACGTTTCTTTTATAATCAGCGTGTGGATATTCCAGAGTGAATAAGACTATAGGATGTAATGAGAAATATCTTGCTCTAAAACAAAAACGCAGACATCTAGCAGAATGGTTGTCAATCTGTACAATCAACTTACAGAGTTAAACTGATGTGTGTGTGCAGCAGTTCAGAAATGCTTTCTTTTTAGAATCTGGAAACAGGTATTTCCATCCATATTCAGGCATATGAGAACTAGCAGTATGACTGCGTTTAAAACACAGGAGAAACGTCTAGTTCAAAGTGCTCTGCTTTGTGTTCCTTCAACTTAGGAAATTGCATCTATGTGTAGATTCCGCGAATTAGAAACACGTTTCTGCTAAAAGGTGCTTTTGGATATTTCAGAATGAATGAGACTGTAGGCTGTAATAAGAAATATCTTGCTCTAAAAGAAAAACACAGCTATCTAGCAGAATGGTTGTCAAGCTGTATAATTAATTTACAGAGTTAAGCTGATGTGTGTGTGCAGCAGTTCAGAAATCTTTTCTTTGGAGTATCTTGAAACTGATATTTGTAGGAATAAAGAGGAATATAAGAACTAGCAATATTACTGCGTTTAAAACACAGGAGAAACGACTTGTTCAAACTGCTCTGCTTGGTGTTCGTTCGCCTTAGGAAGTTGCATCTATGTTTAGATTCAGTGAGTTAAAAACACGTTTCTTCTAAAAGCTGCGTTTGGATATTCCAGAGTGAATGAGGCTATAGGCTGTAATGAGAAATATCTTGTTCTAAAACAAAAACGCAGCTGTCTAGTAGAATGGTTGTTAAGTTGAAGAATCAACTTACAGAGTTAAAGTGATGTCTGTGTGCAGGAGTTCAGAAATCCTTTCTTTGGAGAATCTGGAAACAGACATCTCCAGCCATATACAGCCATATAAGAACTTGCAGTAAGACTGCATTCAAAACAGAGGAGAAACGTCCATTTCAAACTGTTCTGCTTTGTGTTCGTTCACCTTAGGAAGTTGCCTCTATGTTTAGATTCAGCGACTTAGAAACACCTTTCTTTTATAATCATCGTTTGGATACTCCAGAGTGAATTAGACTATAGATTGTAATGAGAAATAACTTGCTCTAAAAGAAAAACGCTGCTATCTAGCAGAATGGTTGTCAATCTGTACAATCAACTTACAAAGTTAAACTGATGTGCTTGTGCAGCAGTTCAGAAATCGTTTCTTTGGAGAATCTGGAAACATGTATTTCCAGCCATATACAGGCATATAAGAACTGGCAGTAAGACTGCGTTTAAAACACAGGAGAAACGTCTATTTCAAACTGCTGTGCTTTGTGTTCGCTCACCTAAGGAAGTTGCATCTGTGTTTCGATTCAGCGAGTTACAAACACGTTTCTTCTAAAATCTGCGTTTGGATATTCCAGAGTGACTGAGACTATAGGCTGTAATGAGAAATCTATTGATCTAAACCAAAAAGGCACCTATATAGCAGAATGGTTGTTAAGCAGTAGATTCAACTCAAAGAGTTAAACTGATGTGTGTGTGCAGCAGTTGAGAAATCCTTTCTTTGGAGAATCTGGAAACAGATATTTCCAGCCATATACAGGCACATAAGAACTAGCAGTAAGACTGCGTTTGAAACACAGCAGAAACGTCCAGTTCAAACTGCTCTGCTTTGTCTTCGTTCACCTTAGGACGTTGCCTCTATGTTTAGATTCAGTGAGTTAGAAACACGTTTCTTTTATAATCTGCGTTTGGATATTCCAGAGTGAATTAGACTATAGGATGTAATGAGAAATATCTTGTTCTTAAACAAAAACGCAGCTATCTAGCAGAATGGTTGTCAATCTGTACAATCAACTCACAGAGTTAAACTGATTTGTTTGTGCAGCAGTACAGAAATCGTTTCTTTGTAGAATCTGGAAACAGATATTTCCAGCCATATGCAGGCATATGGGAACTGGCAGTACGCCTGCGTTTAAAACATAGGAGAAACATCTCTTTCAAACTGCTCTGTTTTGTGTTCACTCATCTTAGGAAGTTGCATCTATGTTTAGATTCAGAGAGGTAGAAAACCGTTTCTTTAAAAGCTGAGTTTGGATATTCCAGAGTGAGTGAGACTGTAGGCTGCAATGAAAAATATCTTGCTGTAAAAGAGAAACGCAGCTATCTAGCAGAATTGTTGTCAAGCTGTGCAGTCAAGTTACAGTGTTAAACTGATGTGTGTGTGCAGCAGTTCAGAAATCCTTTCTTTGGAGAATCTGGAAACAGATATTTCCAGCCATGTACAGGCATATAAAAACTAGCCGTAACACTGAGTTTAAAACACGGGAGAAAAGTCTAGTTCAAACTACTCTGCTATATGTTCGTTCACCTTAGGAATTTGCATCTTTGTTTAGATTCAGCGAGTTAGAAACACGTTTCTTCTGAAATCTGCATATGGGTTTTCCTTAGTGAATGAGACTATAAGATGTAATCAATAATATCTTTCTCTAAAACAAAACGCAGCTATCTAGCAGAATGTTTGGCAAGCTGTACAATCAACTTACAGAGTTAAATTGATGAGTGTGTCCAGCAGTTCAGAAATCTTTTCTTTGGAGAATATGGAAACACATATTTCCAGAAATATACAGGCATATAAGAACTAGCAGTAAGACTGCGTTTAAAGCACAGGAGAAACGACTTGTTCAAACTGCTTTGCTTGGTGTTCGTTCACCTTAGGAAGTTCCATCTTTGTTTAGATACAGCGAGTTACAAACACGTTACTTCTAAAAGCTGCCTTTGGATATTCCAGAGTGAATGAGGCTATACGCTGTAATGAGAAATATCTTGCTCTAAAACAAAAACGCAGCTATCTAGCAGAATGGTTGTCAAACTGTACAACCAACTTACAGAGTTAAACTGATGTGTGTGTGCAGCAGTTCAGAAATCATTGCTTTGGAGAATCTGGAAACATCTCTTTCCAGCTATATACAAGCATATAAGACCTGGCAGTAAGACTGCGTTTAAAACACAGGAGAAACATCTCGTTCAAGCTGCTCTGCTTTGTGTTCGCTCACCTTAGGAATTTGCATCTATTTTGAGATTCAGGGAGTTAGAAACACATTTCTTCTAAAATTTCTTATGGATATTCCAGAGTCACTGAGAGTACAGGCTGTAATGAGAAATATCTTGCTCTAAAACAAAAACGAGCTATCTAACAGAATTGATGTTAAGTTGTGCAATCAACTTACAGAGTTAAACTGATGTGTGTGTGCAGAAGGTCAGAAATGCTTTCTTTGGAGAATCTGGAAACAGATATTTCCAGCCATATACCGGCATATGAGAACCAGCAGTAAGACTGCGTTTAACATACAGGAGAAACGTCTAGTTCAAACTACTCTGCCTTGTGTTCACTCACCTTAGGAAGCTGGGTCTATGTTTAGATTTAGCGAGTTAGGAACACGTTTCTTGTAAAGGCTGCGTTTGGATATTACAGATGACTTAGACTATTGGCTGCAATGAGAAATACCTTGCTCTAAAACAAAAAACGCAGCTATCTAGCAGAATGGTTGTCAAGCTGTAGAATCAACTTACAGAGTTAAACTTATGTGTATGTGCAGCAGTTCAGAAATGCTTTCCTTTTAGAATCAGGAAACAGATATTTCCATCCACATACAGGCATATGAGAACAAGCAGTAAGACTACCTTTAAAACACATGAGAGACGTCGAGTTCAAACTGCTCTGCTTTGTGTTCGCTCACCTAAGGAAGTAGCATATGTGTTTTGATTCAGCGAGTTACAAACACGTTTCTTCTAAAATCTGCGTTTGGATATTCCAGATTTACTGTGGCTATAGGCTGTAATGAGAAATCTATTGATCTAAGACAAAAACGCATCTATATAGCAGAATGGTTGTTAACCTGTAGAATCAACTCAAAGAGTTAAACTGATGTGTGTGTGCAGCAGTTCAGAAAGGCTTACTTTGGATAATCGAGAAACAGATATTTCCAGCCATATACAGGCATATGAGAACTAGCAGTAAGACTGCGTTTAAAACACAGGAGAAACGTCTAGTTCAAACTGCTCTGCTTTGTGTTCCTTCACCTTAGGAAATTGCATCTATGTGTAAGTTCAGCGAGTTAGAAACACGTTTCTTCTAAAAGGTGATTTTGGATATTTCAGAGTCAATGAGACTGTAGGCTGTAATGAGAAATATCTTGCTCTAAAAGAAAAACGCAGCTACCTAGCAGAATGGTTGTCAAGCTGTATAATTAATTTACAGAGATAAGCTGATGTGTGTGTGCAGCAGTTCAGAAATCTTTTCTTTGGAGAATCTGGAAACAGATATTTCCACCAGCATACAGGCTCATCAGAACTAGAAGTAACACTGCGTTTGAACCACAGCAGAAACGTCCAGTTCAAATGCTTTGCTTTGTGTTCGCTCACATTAGGAAGTTGCATCTATGTTTAGCTTCAGCTTGTTAGAAACACTTTTCTTCTAAAAGCTGCGTTTGGATATTCTAGAGAGAATGAGACTATAGGCTCTAATGAGAAATATCTTGCTCTAAAACGAAAACGCAGCTATCTAGGAGAATGGTTGTGAAGCTGGACAATCAACTTACAGAGTTAAAGTGATGGGTTGGTGCAGCAGTTAAGAAATGTTTTCTTTGGAGAATCTGGTATTTTATGCCATATACAGGCATATGAGAACGAGAAGTAAGACTGCGATTAAAACACAGGGGAAACGTCTATTTCAAACTGCTCTGCTTTGCGTTCGTTTACCTTAGGA
>NW_022441598.1:0-5333 GCF_009761245.1 Sapajus apella
TTTGAGACAGAGTCTCACTCTGTCATTCAGGCTGGAGTGCAGTGGTAAGATACAGCACCCACCATCACACCCAGCTAATTTTTGTATTTTTTTAATAGAGATGGGCTTTCACCATATTGGCCAGGATGGTCTCAATCTCCTGACCTCGTGATCTGCCTGCCTCGGCCTCTCAAAGTGCTGGGATTACAGGCGTGGGCCACCTCGTCAGGCCTAATTTTTGTATTTTTAGTAGAGACAGGGTTTCACCATGTTGATCAGGCTGGTCTTGAATTCCTGACCTCACGTAATCCACTCACCTTGGTCTCCCAAAGTGCTGGGATTACAGGTGTGAGCCACCGTGCCCTGTCCATTCATTTATTCTTCATTTCACTCATGCAAAAGCTGTTCATCACCTCTTCTGCTGTGCTGGTGGCTGGAGGTACAGCAATAATCAGATGGGTCCTTGCCCTCAGTGAGTGTAGGGGGAGCACAGGCAGGCAACGGCAGTTCAGTGAGGTTTCTACCAGGATGGAGACAGCACGGAGACTGTGAGAAGACAGAACAGCACTGACCCCAGCCTGGTGGGGAGGAGAGCAGGGAGGGTTTCTACAGGAGATGATATGTAAGCTGAGACCTGAAGGACACATCAAAGTGAGTGCTGCAGAGGTGGTGGGGGGAAGGACAAGGATTCAGGATGGGAACACCATGTGCAAAGGACCACAAGTGAGAGAGACTTGGCATCTGCCAGCTTTCTTTTCTTTTTCTTTTTTTTTTGAGACAGCATTTTGCTCTGTTGCCCACTGTCTTTGGCTGGAGTGGTGCAGTGGTGTGATCTCGGCTCACTGCAACCTCTGCTCCCAGGTTCAAGTGATTCTCCTACCTCAGCCTCCCAGGTAACTCAGACTACAGGCACGTGCCACTACGCCCAGCTAATTTTTGTATTTTTAGTAGAGATGGCGTTTTACCATGTTGGCCAGGCTGGTCTTGAACCCCTGACCTCGTGATCTGCCCACCTTGGCCTCCCAAAGTGCTGGGATTACAGGCGTGAGCCACCGAGCCCGGCCCTGCCAACTTTCTTAACTGCTCCTGAGCACCACACTCTCACAGTGGAAAGGAGCCACGGTCCACCACCTGTTAGTGCACAACCAGCCCAGCAAACACAACATCGAATGAAGAAATACATCTTTAAACTATAACGATCATTGCATTTTTCTGATCTTTATAAAAGGTATAAAGTACATTCCTTTTGTAGAAAATCTGGAAAACAGATAAAATACTAAAATACTAAAAAAGAACAGGCTGTCAGGCTAGCTGTCTTATACCTACAATCCCAGCACTTTGAGAGACTGAGGCAGGAGGATCACTTGAGACCCAGGAGTTCAAGACCAGCCTGGGGACATGGTGAGACCTCATCTGTAGGAAAAGTAAAAATAAATTAGCTGAGCACGGTGGTGCATGCCCATAGTCCCAGCTGTTCAGGAGGCTGAGGTGGGAGGATCGCTTGAGCCCAGGAGGTTGAGGCTGCAGTGAGCTGTATCTTTCCACTGCACTCCAGCCTGGGTGACAGAGTAAGACTCCATCTAAAAAAACAAAAAAACAAAAAACAAAGAATAGGCCAAGGACAGTGGCTCACGCCTATAGTCTTAGTACTTTGGGAGGCCAAGGTGTAAGGATCACTTCAGGGCAGGAGTTTTTTTGTTTTGTTTTGTTTTATTTTTAATTTTTTTTACTTTGTTTTTTGAGACAGGGTCTCACTTTGTTACCCAGATGGGGTTTCAACATCTTGGCCAGGCTGGCCTTGAACTCCTGACCTCATGACCCACCCGCCTCGGCCTCCCAAAGTGCTGGGATTACAGGCATGAGCCACCGAGCCTGGCCAGCCCAGGAGTTTGAGACCAGCCTGAGCAACATAGCAAGACTCTATCTCTATAAAAAATTTTTTAAATTAGCTATATGTGGTGGTACACGCCTATAGCTACCTGGTAGGCGAAGACATAAGGGCCCCTTGAGCCCAGGAGTTTGAGGCTGCAGTGAGCTAGTACTGTACCACTGCACTTCATCCTGGGAGCCAGAGCAAAGCCCTGTCTCAGAAGAAAAGAAGAAGAAGGGGGGCAGGGAGAGGAGGGAGAGGAGGAAGGGGAAGAAGAGGAAGAAGAAAGAAGAAGAGGAGGAGGAAGAGAAAAAGGCTGGGTGAGGTGGCTCACACCTGTAATCCCAGTACTTTGGGAGGCTTAGGCAGGTGGATCACTTGAGGTCAGGAGTTCAAGACCAGCCTGGCCAATATGGTGAAACCCTGTCTCTACTAAAAATACAAAAATTAGCTGGGTGTGGTGGTACCCACCTGTAGCCTAGCTATTCTGCGGCTGAGGCAGGAGAATCACTTGAACTTGAGAGGTGAAGGTTGCAGTGAGCCGAGATCGTACTGCTGCACTCCAGCCTGGGCAACAAGAGTGAAACTCCATCTTAAAAAATTTAAAAGAGAAGAAAACAGAAGAAAGGAGCCTGAAATCAGAAAGACTTATGTTTGAATTAAAGTTTAGTCTTTTTCTAGCTATGTAACCCCGAGAGAGACACCTTTGTTCTCTGAACTTCAGGGCTTTCATCTGAGAAGCGGAATGGCTAATATCTATTGCATACACAAGAACATTGATACATGCAAGGATGTGCCCAAATCTCAACTATCTATGGTCATATCTATCTGACTCGAAACCTGTGGCTTGGGTCTGAAATCGTGAAAGAGAAGAGGCAGCTGAGATGGGACCAGGTTCCAGAGTCTGGTCCAGTACATATCTACTGCCTCCTGGACAACAGTCAGAAGAGACAGCCTTGTGGAGGGGATAGTGAATGGCTATGGCCCCAAGCAGGATCCCCAATCCCCTCCATCAGCTGAGAGTGGCATGGAGAAGGGGTCAAGGCCTGAGGAGTCTACCTCTATCCCAGACTAGAATATTTGAGGCCTCTGCTAAGAGATCTAACCTCTCCCTTTCAGCCTCTCCCTGGCAACCTGGCCTGGCACCCTCTAGGAAGTGATCTCAGCTTAATAATTTAGCAGATGCAGACAAAGATAGCAGCTCTGAAAATAACCCAGTCAGGCCCCAGCCTCCACCTCCGTTTCCTTAACGACTCCCTTGCCCTCCCTGCAAGATCCTTGGTTGCCCCACATACCTGTCAGTGTTCCTGCCTGCCAGTGAACACCTGATTCAACACTTCCGCGTTCTTCTCCTCCTCCTTACTCCTTTCTCTCCATTGTTATATCAAGAGCTTTTTATCGGTCTGGCAGGGTGGCTCACGCCTATAATCCCAGCACTTTTGGAGGCTGAGGCAGGTGGATCACCTGAGGTCAGGAGTTCAAGACCAGACTGGTCAACATGGTGAAACCCCATCTCTACTAAAAATACAAAAATTAGCCGGGCATGGTGGTGCATACCTGTAGTCCCAGCTACTTGGGAGGCTGAGGCAAGAGAATCTCTTGAACCTGGGAGGCAGAGGTTGCAGTGAGCCGAGATTGTGCCACTGCACTCCAGCCTAGATGACAGAGCAAGACTCCTTCTCACAAAAAATTAATTAATTAATTAATTAATTAAAGAGGTTTTGCCTTACTGCCACCAGCATGGAGACTTTGTACTGTGTCTCGTTCTTAGTGCTCAAATGTCCCAACCTGAAGCTAAAGAAACTGCCCTGGCTGCACATGGCATTGGCCTTGACTGTGTATGCTTTGGTGGTGGTGTCTTGCTTCCTCATTACCAGAGGAATAATTTGTGATATTATTGTTGAACCTCCAAATGTTGACCCTATGACGGATGAACATGGTATCAGAGGCCAGTAGCTTTCTTGGCCTACAGAGTAAATGGACAATATATTATGGAAGGACTTGCATCCAGCTTCCTGTTTACAATGGGAGGTTTAGGTTTCATAATCCTGGACCGATTTAATGCATCAAATATCCCAAAACGCAATAGATTTTTTCTTCTATTCATTGGATTTGTCTGTGTCCTGTTGAGTTTTTTTGTGTTGTTTTTTTGTTTGTTTGTTTTTTGGTTTTTTTTGAGACGGAGTCTCACTCTGTCACCCAGGATGGAGTGCAGTGGCGAAATCTCAGCTCACTGCAACCTCCACCTCCCAGGTTCAAGCGATTCTCCTGCCTCAGCCTCCCAAGTAGCTAGGACAACATACACCCGCCACCATGCCCACCTAATTTTTTTAATGTGTGTATTTTTAGTAGAGATGGGGTTTCACCATCTTGGTCAAGCTGGTCTTGAACTCCTGACCTTGTGATCCACCCTCCTCAGCTTCCCAAAGTGCTGAGATTACAGGCGTGGGCCACCTCGCCCCGCCCTGTCAATGAAGTTTTAATGGCTATACCAATCCTCTAATATGAAATGTGGAAAAGAATGAAGAGCAGCAATAAAAGAAGTATCTAGTGAAAAAAATAGGAAGTGTATTGAAGCTTGGACTAGAATTTCTTCTTGGTATTAAAGAGACAAGTTATCACAGTATTTTTTTTCCTGCCGACCTGCTGACCTACCAACAATGAAGAGTGGCATTTTCTTCTTAGTTTTTTATTTCTTAAAGAAAACATACTCCACATCTACATCCATAATATCAAATAAAGTGATTTTTTTTACAACCCCCTTAACATTTTTTGGAGATGACATTTCTGATTTTCAGAAATTAACATCAAATCAAAAGCAAGATTCCATAAGCTGAGAACTCTGGACAGCTGATCAGCTTTACCCATGGTGCTTTGCCTTTAACTAGAGTGCGTGATGGTGGATTATTTCAGATATGTATATAAGACTGTTTCCTGATCAATAAAATGTATGAAAGGAGCAGAAATAAATAATTTTTCTAATTAAAAATTTTTTAAAGGAGAGTTTTTATATCAATAAGGGCTTAAAGAAATCTTTCCTAGAAGCCAGAAGTCTTGGGTTTAGTTTACTGTGCAAACCTGAGCAAATCCTTCTCCTCTCTCTTTTTTTTTTTTTTTTTTTCAAAGTTCAGCTTTTTATATAAAACAATAAAAAAGAGGTTTAGTCAAAGAGACCAAAGCCCATATCATCATAAGACTCTTCGGATTCTTCTTTCTTTGCTTCCACTTTCTTCTCCTCAGCTTTGCAAACAAGCCAGGCCAAAAAGGTTCAACATTTACACCGGCTGCTTTAATGAGGGCATTGATCTTATCCTCTGTGACGGTCACCTCATCGTCGTGCAGAATGAGGGCCGAGTAGATGCAGGCGAGCTCGGAGACGGAGGCCATGATGCGGGTGAGTGTGGGGCTAGCGCTGCCGGACGCGGTGCTAGTCGCCAGATGAAGTGAGGGCCTCACCCCAACGCGGCCTTAGCTTCCTCGGAAG
>NW_022441599.1:0-5332 GCF_009761245.1 Sapajus apella
CCAAATGGAAGAAAAGCGACACCAGCAAATGTCTCTGGATGGGATTCTATGACGAGATTGGAGATTGGAAGAGGAGATATTTTCAAGTGTGCATAATGGAGGGCTTATGTAAAACTAGAACCAAGTCTCAATTGTTGATAGACCAGGATTTAATAAAATAGATGATAGACCAGGAATATAATAAAAATCTCACTGCCCCCTTGGAAAGGCAAATGGGCACTTGGGAAAGCACACCTACCTACCTCCTGATTCAGTGGAGAAACTATTAATTATGAACAATACATTTATTACTTAGGCAGCCTCTGGTATCAGAAGGACACTGCAGAAATAGGACCTGGGACTAGACGGTACTTTAGAGATCCTCTGGAACATGTCTTCCCTAAGTCTTCAACAATAAAGATAAAGACAAGAAACAAGCAGATTTTATTGCCACCATGCAAGCCTACAGCCCCCAAAATGCCTAGGGTACACTTATTAATGGCTACAGAGCATTAATGTGCCAAGAACATTACCTCTTCTGAAATTTAACCAGTCCTTATGAAGTTTAATTACTTTCACCAGGGGGAAACAGCTCAGGGTACAGTGTTAGTGTATTTCACTTTGTTTCCATAATCGTTGGCTGGATTTCCTTGTATAATATGCATATTTAATCCATGCATCCTTAACTTTCTCTTGCCTGGCTGTCTAACTTTGAATGGTCAGGCAACTGGAGCCTCAGATGGCTCCCTTTTACCAGGGACCCTTTAATAAGCCTCTGGGAGGAATCTAACTACCGTTTTCCCTTAGCTACTTTCTGCTGAAAAGTGGTGGTGGTGAAGATTGGTCACTTTCCATATTCTAACGGCAGATATGCTTCAGAGGCAGAAATGACACAGCCAAGAGACAGGGAAATACTGGGTACAGGAGGACAGCTCCTCAGCAATAGTCCCACTCTCAGGCCTGGGAACCTATGGCCCCATAATGGAAACAGGAATTCCCATTTTCATGCCCTAAAGTTGCCTTTTGGCCTGCCTTGGCCCCCTGTCAGGTACCCATATAAGCCCCAGACCCCAGGCTCTACAAACAGATGAGCCAATGAGCAGATGATCTGACAAGATGAACAGAAAAGCTGAAGAACAGAAGAGCGTGGCAAAGAGACAAGGAGTATATGAACTGGGAGGAATTTTGCTGGGGGTGGTCAGAGAAGATTGGCACCTGCCTGGCAAAACTCCAGGGGAAGATTTTCTCACTGCTTTCCCTGTCCAGCTCCCCACCCATCCCACTAAGAGCCACATCCACCACTCAAACCCCCCACATTTGTCTTTCAAATTCCTGTGTAACCTGATTTTCCTTAAAGTCAGATAAGAGGCTCAGGATACAGGAAGCTGTCACACTGACCCTCTGCCGTTGCAGAAAGGCAGAGGGTCCACTGAGCTGTTTAATGCTTAAGCCATCTGCAGATGGCAAGAATAGAAGAATGCATTGTAACATGTCCACTTGGGCATTGGGAGTCACAGGTTCCTGCCCTGCATGCTGCTATTGGGCTGGAGCACTGGGTCCTGTGGCTGCATGTCTGTATGCTTCCCCTCCTGCAAGTGTGCATGACAGTTGAAAAGACGAGCCACATGCTTGTCACATGTCCTGCAATGGGGGCTGGGGGATTCATTTCACTAGGGCAGCTCTTGTAAGCCTGAGAAGTAGTGATGGCTAGTGCTCAGCAAAGCTAAATACTTAGATTGCCCTGGAAGAAGGTAGAGGAAGAAGAGAGAAAGGACATAATATGATAGACATTTAAGGGTAGGGGATCCAGAGGATTTTGTTCAATGGGAGAACCCAGAACAAAGTATTCAGCAAGGCCATCACAAATGATTTGATGACGTGGACACCAACACTATGAAGTTGTGCAGTGATGGCTTTCTTCAGATCAGAACACATGGCAGCAGTCACAGACATAAGCTTATCAGTATCTATGGTGATAAGGAGGCTATAGTGAGGCCAGGTGGTAACATTTAACCCTGAGAAGTCAGGCTGCAGTTCAGTGAGAGCTGGAGGGTCACAGGGGACACTAAGGGGGCTTGACCCAGAGTTGTGGAGACTTAAGTATTGTCCTCCAAGGACCTAATTAGATATGCAGCCAGCAAGGCTCTGCTCACCACTTTAACAAGACAAAAATGGAGGAAAAGAGAGCTGAGATAATCACTAGTGAAGTCTCAATGTCATGCCCAATTCCCAAATTGTGTCAGTTTCTAGATCAAGAACTCCTTGAAGAGATACCTGAATCCCTAAGTAGAAAAGCCATGAAAAATCTGATTATATACCATGATTTTCCCAGTTCCTCAATGGTACCTGTGATAATTTACTGAAAGCTGTACTTCAGGGAAAGAATAGCTAGACACTGAGGATTACTCAACAGTTTGAGGCAACACTGATAACCAGAAATTGGAAGTATAATCATGATTCCTCTATTTACTGTATAGACTAATATCTGGAATAGAGTCCCAACGTTAAACTCTCTCTCCTGGTTCCAGACCCACTCACTGATTTTTCTAGTCACTTAAAATTACTATGCCAGGTTAAACAACTACCACATAGACTTTGTTCTGAAACTGCCCTCCCCACCAAAATAGAAAGTTTTTTGAATGTGTGATAGAACTTAGCTGTTGTATTGCTTTTTATTCCAGTTCAAAGATGATCAGAAAGTTCATATTCATAGGGAGAGAAAATAGGACTCACACAGTTTGCCTCGGGCGCATGAAGTCTGTTGTGTACCATAGTATAGTCCTAAGACTTGGACTGCCTGTACATCCCAGAAAACATCAGCGATCCAATGGTATGTCCATTGTGCCAAAAGAATGTGAGGTACTTCGTAAAGGCCTTAGTAAGATACATGCTCCAAGGGTAGAGACAAATCTGAAGAATTTTTAGGACCCATCGTGTCCTAAGTATTTAATTAAGTCCAGGGTTACACTCAACATCTCTAGAGGAAAGCAGCAGCCTTCATCTTGCATTCACTATCCCAAAGAGGAGGGCACAATGAATAGTAGGCCTCTTTGGATTCTGCAGATAACATTTGTCACCTTTTCATGTATGGGCCAGGGTAGTATTCAAAGTCATAGAAGGCTTCCAACTTTAAGAGGGCCCAGAGCAGGAATGAGCCCTACAGCAGGTCCAGGCTTTGGTGCAAGCATCACTGCCACTTAAGCCTTAGGAACTGACACAAGTGTTGGTAGTGTCAGTGGTAGGAAGAGATGCAGGATGCAGCTTATGGAATTGTCACTATAGAGATTCCTGGTATTTTGCAATTCGTCTGGTGTACAGCAAAACGATTGTAGATCTTTTGAGAAACAGCTTCTGGTATTTTACCGGGCTCTGATCATAGGTACCAAGTGGTCATCCATTCTAAACAGCTTAATATGAATTAGTTTTTCTGACCAACTGCACCATAGACTACCACTGGATCTGTCCAGGTCTCTAAGATGGAAGTAGTTAATCTGGGACCAAGCCTGACAGAACCAGCATGCATAAGTTGCATGAGCAGGTAGCCCAGACTCAGGGCAACCACAACATTTGCACCAGTCCTCCTTCCTCACATCCAGTCAGTGGCCCTATGGAGTACTGTCACATGACCAACTAAAGCTAGAGCCTGTTTACAGATGGGTTGTTAAGCTGTGGTCTAAGATGCACAGCATGTACATTACAGCCGTATCCAGGATCCGTTTCAAGGGAATGGAGAAGCAGTCTCAGTATAACTTGTTAAACCTGGTTATCCCGTTTATGTGGAAGAAAATGTGGCCCAAGATGAGAATTTACTAAATCCCTGAGCAGTGACCAATGGCCTTCATGTGGATAGGGGATTAGAAAGACCAGATGATTAGAAGACTGGGAGAGGGGCATGAATATGAGTACGTGGGAGTCAGACCAAAATTGTGAAGATTCTTGTATCTTTAAAAGATATCTACCAGTAGAGGCACTGAATTATCAAATAGATGAAGTGATTCTTCCAGTTGAAGCTAGCTAGCCTTCATTGTTCAGCTCAGAAATGGAATGATGGGTTACAGAATGGAATCAGGGGCAGCAGACGACCATATGTATGGCTCCTGAAGCCCACATGTATTTCTCCTCAAGGAGGCCACTTAGTGGCAGTTCAGAACTATACTGACCCTCTTTATTCTGGGTGGCCAGTAGTTTCTATTTATAGTTATGTTTGTTTTAGCCATGGGTTTATCCTTTCTTGTCCAGTACCTTGGCCATTACTGCTACTCTGATGGCTTCCAAAAATCACTTACCTACAGGCAAGAGAACACGGTACATGATCAAAGTAATGGACATGTTTCATAGCAAAGGATATGCAGGATAGAATAGGGCTGATGACCATGGGATTCACTAGTTGTGTAACATCTCAACTACCAGAAGCAATTGGCCTCAGGATATTGATGATACCATGTAAGAATAAAACTAAAGCAGTATCTCAAAACACTTCACAGAAACAATATCTGCCTTCAGAATACATTATGTGTGTTTAGAGATCCATATGGTACTGGGTCTCCAATAGAAATACCGTATACCAGCAGACAGCTGGTTAAAACAGGAATATCCTATATATAATCATTCTTAATAGACCGCTGGGAGACTCACTTCCCATCTCTGGAAGTCTTGGCTCTGCAGGGCTGGAGATTCTGGTTCCCAAAACAGATTTGCTCTGGGCGAGGGACTCAAGGACACATTGAGCTATAACAGTGGCTTTCAGGGTACCTTGCGCTACTATATGCCCAGGGGTCAATGCTTGTGGACAAGTTACCATACTGGGAAAAGTAATTGAGCTTGATCAGCAGGAAGAGAGGGTTGCAATGCATGAAGGAAGAGATATGTAAAATATATGGAGCCAGGTGATCCTTGTGTACCTTTTCTGGTGCTTCCTTGACCTATTGTGCCTATGGGTATACATGTGGATCATTCCCCAGATAAGGGTATGATTAAAGTGTCAGTCCCCTCAGGAATAAAGGATTGGTGTCACCCTACTAGGGAAGCCACCAACATTTCCAAT
This sequence comes from Sapajus apella, assembly GCF_009761245.1. Taxonomy (NCBI): domain Eukaryota; kingdom Metazoa; phylum Chordata; class Mammalia; order Primates; family Cebidae; genus Sapajus; species Sapajus apella. Next base: position 5,024 of record NW_022441599.1, read on the forward strand.
GGTGATAGTTGAGGGTGAGAAGAATTGAGTAGCAAAGGAATGAGGAGAAGAGCTGTGGCCTAAAGCTTCATAGAAAATGGCCTATCATTTGTTCTCCTAACCTTCCTTAAGTTTCCCTTCAGAAAGAGAGGCCCACTGGAGCTATGAAGGAGATGCTCCCCACATCTGTTTCAAGGAGACCCACGCAATGCAAGAATAGACTGTGGGGACCAAGAAAATATGCCTTTCAGATTTGAATGCAGACAGCATATTGAATGGCCTTAGTTAATGCGCTCTATGCTCTAGAAATACATGGCATTGTCTAAGCTC
>NW_022441600.1:0-5332 GCF_009761245.1 Sapajus apella
ACGTTAGTCCTTATTCAGCTTTTCCCCCACATTCTCCATGCAAACAGATCACTTCGAGCCCTCCAATGGCCCCCAATCCCTTCTCTCATAGAGAATTCAACCTCATATAGCACTGGAAAAGTGGGGCCACAAATAGCAAATGTCCTATTCCAGCAAACGCCGTCTTCTTTTACCCTTACCTCCTGTTCTCCGGGAGAGAACTTTTTCCTCGGGACAGCAAATCGTCAAATGTCAACTTATTCATAACACCATTTCGGTATAACACTGAGGGGGGGAAAGCAATCCTGGCCAGGGCCACTGTCTGTGGAATTTAAGCTTTCTCCCAACGTCTGCATGGGTTTTCTCTTGGCACTCCATTTTCCTCCCACATCCCAAAGCTGCGCGTTAGGTTCCTTAGTGTGTCCACCTGGTCCCTGACTGAGCGAGCGTACGTGCGTGCGAGCGGGCGTGCGAGCGTGCGTGCGAGCGTACGTGCGTGCGTCAGTGCGCCCTCCAGTGGAATAGCGTCTTGCTCAAGTCTCATTCCCACCTTGCCCCTGAGCTGTTGGGAGAGAGAGGCTCCCGGGCACCCAGTGGTCACCCATGACCCGGAACTGGAATCAACGTGTCGGAAAATGAAAACAATGAGTACAAATTATAAAAATTTGTAAAGTAGGTAACGATACAAATGCACAAAAACAAAGGTGGTAGGAAAGCACTCAGAGAGCCCTGCGTGTTAATGCTTTTGAACTACGTGGTGGGAGGAGGAGCTCCCTACCATTCTCTTTGCAAACAATTATTCCTTGACTAAACCCACCAATATGACCACAGTCACTCGCCAAAAGTTGGGTAAGTAATTATTTTGTTTTTATTAAATTTTAAAAATAGATGTATAGCTCATATTTATTTCAGCATTTAATATTAGGAGTTGGGGGGGCTCTTCCCCGAGGTTTGGTGGTGGTTTTCTGACCAGAAATGTGATGTAAGAACTTTTATTTATATAAGTTAGCTGATGGTAAAATTGGTTGTTATGCATCATTTTAAAGTCAGTTTACAAGAACCTTTTGACAACGTTGAGTGAAGACTTACTGCACACCTAAAACTAAATTTCTCCTTTTCTAGAGTTTGCTCCATGAAATCATGTAAAATTATATGCTTGAAACGTTCTTTTCTGGTACTTTTTTTTAATGCTTACAAAAGTTCCAAATATTTTTATTCTAAAAACATATACAGGGCCAGGCGTCGTGGCTCACACCTGTAATCCCAGCACTTTGGGAGGCAAGGCAGGCAGATCATGAGGTCAGGAGTTAGAGACCAGCCTGGTCAACATGGTGAAACCCCGTCTCTACTAAAATACAAAAATTAGCCAGGCTTGGTGGCGGGCCCCTATAATCCTATCTACTCAAGAGGCTGAGGCAGGAGAAACATTTGAACCTGGGAGGCAGAGATTGCATTTAAATGATTCTTTGACTTGGCGTAGATTTTCGGTTAAACATTCTTTACCCCAGATCTTAGATCTTGTTCCTTTGCCTTCTTATATCCAGTTTAAGAAAGTTTTTTAAATGTTTGCTGCGAGTCAGAAGTATCCCTTTTAATTTGAAACTTCTTTATTCTAGGAAATTATCCTGTTTCTAGTTTACAGTGTCTCTTTTCCATAATTCTATACTTTTCTTCTAGAAATTTTATTAGTCAAATTATAAAAACCAACATAGTCATCCTACATATTTCCTATTTGTTTCTGTTTATCTATTGTGCTCTATCTTGGGTAATCTTTGTTCATCTTCCAGTTTATGAATGATCTCTTTGGTTATGTCCATTAGGCCGATTCAATCAGGATTTAAGCTTTGTATTGCAGCAAGAAAGTTTAGTTTCTCTGGGTTTAGTTAACCTGTTATGATAGTTCATTTGTTGTGGGGAAAGTCCTAACGTGTATGATAAATTATATCCTTTGCTGAGAACGATGGCAAACCCCTCAAGTAGAAAACTGCTTGGGACATTCTAAAATAATAAAACAATAATAATAATAATAAACTGTTGATGTATATCATACACCAGTTAAAAACAGTTCTTAAAGCAAGGGATATGTGACCCTGCCCCCGTGGCTCCCTCGTGGAGAGAACACTTTCTAGTTTGTCTTTTGTCAGCGGTAAGCAGGCACCAGCTGCCTACCTAGTTTTTCTTGGTTCTATGAGAGAACACAGAACACCTGCTTGTTGATAATAATCACCTGTTCAGAGATAACTATGTGGGTCAATCTGCTGGAGGTTCTCAGCTTGGAAGGCTATCAGCCTACGATAGTCCCACTTTACACTTTGTGTCTATTTCTTAATTTCTTCAGCTTCCTGGGTGGGGATCTCTGCTGCTGAGCTGGTCTCAGTAATTTGCTATGACATTAGTTATGTTTATTCTACATTTTTTATAATGCAACCTGTTAGAAACTTCTTAACTTTTCGCACCTGTCCTCTCTCAAATGGCAAGTTTTCCTCAAATGTTTGAGTTCTGAATGTACAGTTTGGTAATGTAGAAACTGTCCATAGCCTGCAGATTCTATTTGGGCAGTCTACTTGAAAAGACATAGGGAATTTAAGGCTACACTGTATTCCTGTATAGGGAATAAAACAAACAAAAAAAGACGTCTTAGTTACTGGTTTTAGGGCTGCTGATACTCACCATTCTCAATTCTAAGCCTCTGGGTGTTCTGTGTTCCAGTTGGCAACATTCAAGCTCCTATCCCTCACCTCCCTCTGTTGCTTCTCTCTGGCCTAAGGAAAAGGGGCAAGAAGATACAATAGTCAACCAACAAGTGCAGCTGGAAGTCATCAGCCTAGAAATGCCTCTGTCCCATCCTGTTCTCAGGTGCTAGCGTTCCTCTACAATTTAGTTCTTCAATCTGGATCCACCTGCTTACCAGCTCTAATTTTCTCCCACAGCTTTTAGCATTGAGGTTTATCCTTTTTCTCAATGTAGTTGCGTTGATTTTTAATAATTTTATGAACTTTAAAAAAATATTTCTTAGGGACAGCCTTATTATACAATCTCTCTAAAAATTTATTCACCATTCGATCAAGTGTAAAAGCCCTGCGTTCTATGTAGAAGCCAAGTTCTATTTACTCAGCCTAATTCTGGGGTATCTCATTCCCTCTCTGGAACCTTAGCTCCTCAATTACTACAAGCCTACAAAATGCCACACCTCCTGTGTCTGGAATATTCAACACTGTTTTTCTGGCCTGGCTTAGACAAAATATTTAAGAGTGCACTGACTACAGAGAGACAATTTACAGGAGACATAGATAGTGGAGTCATCATTCTGAATTATTTTTCCACAAAATTTATTTTCTCTCACATCCTGTTTTTCCTGGGTAGCTAATATGTTTGATTATTGTCTCAAGAGAGGGATAAGATAGGGCAGAAAAGGGGTGAGAGGGAAAAGTTCTCTTTACGACTGGTTTAAGGGCTGGGCACGGTGGCTCACACCTGTGATCCCAGCACTTTGGGAGGCCCAGGCAGGTGGATTGCCTGAGGTCAGGAGTTTGAGACCAGCCTGGTCAACATGGTAAAATCCCTTCTCTACTAAAAATACAAAAACGTTAGCCATGCGTGGTGGCACATGCCTTTAATCCCAGCTACTTGGAAGGCTAAGGCAGGAGAATCGCTTGAAACAGGGAGGTGGACATTGCAGTGAGCCGGGATCACTACACTGTACCTCCAGCCTGGGAGACAGAGCAAGATTTCATCTCAAAAAATAAAAATGGAAAAAAAAAAAAAAGCCTGAAGCCCTTCAGAAAATAAAGAGATCCCTAGACAGTCATAAAATGTTTGTAGGTAGCGGTACTAAGAGTTGTAAAGGGTAGGGCTCCCAGTCAATCCTTCCCAAATATGCTAATCTATCTTTGAATGGTGGCTCTGGGTGTGGTGGGTAAGGGATAGAGGGGAAAAAAAAGATAGTTTGGAGATCAGAAAATAAGAGAAGGGAAATGGGTCCTGTGTTCTCGGGTCCTAAGATCATTTTATAGAATCTGAGAGTATAATCCTGTGCCCTGTTCCTTCAGAAGGCATCATGAAAAAGTAACAAGCTCCATAATAAAGGCTACAGAGTAAGTTTAGGTCGAGCAAGATCAAAACCCTTACAGATACTACTCATGCCCTTGGAAGCAACAGGCCAGTTTGCACACCCCAAAGTATTACACTGAAACAGAAGCAAAAAGGAATGTCTCCATACAGCATGCTTAAATCAAGAGCCAAAGAAAAACCTAGAGGCTCACCATCTATTCTACTAGACTCCTCAGTCACTGTCTTCTTATGCTAGATAAGCTCCACAAAACTTAGTTGCAATTTGGGAAGAAATTTCCATGAACTGAAATTAAATTTAAACAGCGTAGCTTTTGCATACCTTAATTACAGACTTCATAGTACACAGCACTTCATCAAGTAGGCATCTACCTGATGGCCTCTCAGGCACGAGAATGTGGGAAGGTGGGAGGAGCTTCAAGAATTAACGTTTCACGTGCATTTGTAAGTGCCAGCATCTGTGCTAAGTGCTTTATCTGTATGCTACTTATCCTAGAAATAAATTAAAATCCACTAGGAGATAACTGTTAACTGTGGGTTTATAAGTGATAAAGTTGAAGCTCACAGAAATAATGGCCAACACTCCCCAGGTGGTGATAGGATTTCAATGCAGGACCATCTCTCTTTTTGAGGTGCTCAAAGCTCGGCCACACCGCACACCTTGTCATTTTCATCTTTCATATCTAGCACCCCCCAGATTTCTACCTGAGTTCATGAAGAACCCAGGCATCTGGTCCTGGTGTCTCTCTTTCCTATCCCATTTTATCATTATTCTGCTACAATCAGCAATTCACTGTCCTAACTAAACCAAGGGCATTATATTACCAACATCGTTACCCCTTCTGAAATCTTAACCTGAGGATCCCACTTACTTTTCATAACCTTCACTTCTTCCACTTTTCTCTCACTCTCCTACTTTTATTAAACCTACATCAGGAGCTCCTAAAAACTATTAAGCTTTGCATCATCCTTCTTTATTATCCCAGGCTGGTCTCTCCTGCCCACACCACAAACTCATTTTATCAGTCACTTTAACAGTGCTCTAACAATACTGTTACTTCTCCTTCTGTTCTTCCACCCCACCCCTACCAGTCCTAACCCAGAGGCAGCTTCGTATTTCCTATGTATGAACTGCGAAGTGTGGCTAGGGAAAATCACCTGGCTCTAGGAATTGCTGCCACTATAAATCTATGACTTCACATCCCAATGGGACTCTCAAACACTCTGCAGCAGTGTTCACGTTAGTCCTTATTCAGCTTTTCCCCCACATTCTCCATGCAAACAG
>NW_022441601.1:0-5332 GCF_009761245.1 Sapajus apella
ACGTTAGTCCTTATTCAGCTTTTCCCCCACATTCTCCATGCAAACAGATCACTTCGAGCCCTCCAATGGCCCCCAATCCCTTCTCTCATAGAGAATTCAACCTCATATAGCACTGGAAAAGTGGGGCCACAAATAGCAAATGTCCTATTCCAGCAAACGCCGTCTTCTTTTACCCTTACCTCCTGTTCTCCGGGAGAGAACTTTTTCCTCGGGACAGCAAATCGTCAAATGTCAACTTATTCATAACACCATTTCGGTATAACACTGAGGGGGGGAAAGCAATCCTGGCCAGGGCCACTGTCTGTGGAATTTAAGCTTTCTCCCAACGTCTGCATGGGTTTTCTCTTGGCACTCCATTTTCCTCCCACATCCCAAAGCTGCGCGTTAGGTTCCTTAGTGTGTCCACCTGGTCCCTGACTGAGCGAGCGTACGTGCGTGCGAGCGGGCGTGCGAGCGTGCGTGCGAGCGTACGTGCGTGCGTCAGTGCGCCCTCCAGTGGAATAGCGTCTTGCTCAAGTCTCATTCCCACCTTGCCCCTGAGCTGTTGGGAGAGAGAGGCTCCCGGGCACCCAGTGGTCACCCATGACCCGGAACTGGAATCAACGTGTCGGAAAATGAAAACAATGAGTACAAATTATAAAAATTTGTAAAGTAGGTAACGATACAAATGCACAAAAACAAAGGTGGTAGGAAAGCACTCAGAGAGCCCTGCGTGTTAATGCTTTTGAACTACGTGGTGGGAGGAGGAGCTCCCTACCATTCTCTTTGCAAACAATTATTCCTTGACTAAACCCACCAATATGACCACAGTCACTCGCCAAAAGTTGGGTAAGTAATTATTTTGTTTTTATTAAATTTTAAAAATAGATGTATAGCTCATATTTATTTCAGCATTTAATATTAGGAGTTGGGGGGGCTCTTCCCCGAGGTTTGGTGGTGGTTTTCTGACCAGAAATGTGATGTAAGAACTTTTATTTATATAAGTTAGCTGATGGTAAAATTGGTTGTTATGCATCATTTTAAAGTCAGTTTACAAGAACCTTTTGACAACGTTGAGTGAAGACTTACTGCACACCTAAAACTAAATTTCTCCTTTTCTAGAGTTTGCTCCATGAAATCATGTAAAATTATATGCTTGAAACGTTCTTTTCTGGTACTTTTTTTTAATGCTTACAAAAGTTCCAAATATTTTTATTCTAAAAACATATACAGGGCCAGGCGTCGTGGCTCACACCTGTAATCCCAGCACTTTGGGAGGCAAGGCAGGCAGATCATGAGGTCAGGAGTTAGAGACCAGCCTGGTCAACATGGTGAAACCCCGTCTCTACTAAAATACAAAAATTAGCCAGGCTTGGTGGCGGGCCCCTATAATCCTATCTACTCAAGAGGCTGAGGCAGGAGAAACATTTGAACCTGGGAGGCAGAGATTGCATTTAAATGATTCTTTGACTTGGCGTAGATTTTCGGTTAAACATTCTTTACCCCAGATCTTAGATCTTGTTCCTTTGCCTTCTTATATCCAGTTTAAGAAAGTTTTTTAAATGTTTGCTGCGAGTCAGAAGTATCCCTTTTAATTTGAAACTTCTTTATTCTAGGAAATTATCCTGTTTCTAGTTTACAGTGTCTCTTTTCCATAATTCTATACTTTTCTTCTAGAAATTTTATTAGTCAAATTATAAAAACCAACATAGTCATCCTACATATTTCCTATTTGTTTCTGTTTATCTATTGTGCTCTATCTTGGGTAATCTTTGTTCATCTTCCAGTTTATGAATGATCTCTTTGGTTATGTCCATTAGGCCGATTCAATCAGGATTTAAGCTTTGTATTGCAGCAAGAAAGTTTAGTTTCTCTGGGTTTAGTTAACCTGTTATGATAGTTCATTTGTTGTGGGGAAAGTCCTAACGTGTATGATAAATTATATCCTTTGCTGAGAACGATGGCAAACCCCTCAAGTAGAAAACTGCTTGGGACATTCTAAAATAATAAAACAATAATAATAATAATAAACTGTTGATGTATATCATACACCAGTTAAAAACAGTTCTTAAAGCAAGGGATATGTGACCCTGCCCCCGTGGCTCCCTCGTGGAGAGAACACTTTCTAGTTTGTCTTTTGTCAGCGGTAAGCAGGCACCAGCTGCCTACCTAGTTTTTCTTGGTTCTATGAGAGAACACAGAACACCTGCTTGTTGATAATAATCACCTGTTCAGAGATAACTATGTGGGTCAATCTGCTGGAGGTTCTCAGCTTGGAAGGCTATCAGCCTACGATAGTCCCACTTTACACTTTGTGTCTATTTCTTAATTTCTTCAGCTTCCTGGGTGGGGATCTCTGCTGCTGAGCTGGTCTCAGTAATTTGCTATGACATTAGTTATGTTTATTCTACATTTTTTATAATGCAACCTGTTAGAAACTTCTTAACTTTTCGCACCTGTCCTCTCTCAAATGGCAAGTTTTCCTCAAATGTTTGAGTTCTGAATGTACAGTTTGGTAATGTAGAAACTGTCCATAGCCTGCAGATTCTATTTGGGCAGTCTACTTGAAAAGACATAGGGAATTTAAGGCTACACTGTATTCCTGTATAGGGAATAAAACAAACAAAAAAAGACGTCTTAGTTACTGGTTTTAGGGCTGCTGATACTCACCATTCTCAATTCTAAGCCTCTGGGTGTTCTGTGTTCCAGTTGGCAACATTCAAGCTCCTATCCCTCACCTCCCTCTGTTGCTTCTCTCTGGCCTAAGGAAAAGGGGCAAGAAGATACAATAGTCAACCAACAAGTGCAGCTGGAAGTCATCAGCCTAGAAATGCCTCTGTCCCATCCTGTTCTCAGGTGCTAGCGTTCCTCTACAATTTAGTTCTTCAATCTGGATCCACCTGCTTACCAGCTCTAATTTTCTCCCACAGCTTTTAGCATTGAGGTTTATCCTTTTTCTCAATGTAGTTGCGTTGATTTTTAATAATTTTATGAACTTTAAAAAAATATTTCTTAGGGACAGCCTTATTATACAATCTCTCTAAAAATTTATTCACCATTCGATCAAGTGTAAAAGCCCTGCGTTCTATGTAGAAGCCAAGTTCTATTTACTCAGCCTAATTCTGGGGTATCTCATTCCCTCTCTGGAACCTTAGCTCCTCAATTACTACAAGCCTACAAAATGCCACACCTCCTGTGTCTGGAATATTCAACACTGTTTTTCTGGCCTGGCTTAGACAAAATATTTAAGAGTGCACTGACTACAGAGAGACAATTTACAGGAGACATAGATAGTGGAGTCATCATTCTGAATTATTTTTCTGCAAAATTTATTTTCTCTCACATCCTGTTTTTTCTGGGTAGCTAATCTGTTTGATTATTATCTCAAGGGAGGGATAAGATAGGGCAGAAAAGGGGTGAGGGGGAAAAGTTCTCTTTACGACTGGTTTAAGGGCTGGGCACGGTGGCTCACACCTGTGATCCCAGCACTTTGGGAGGCCCAGGCAGGTGGATTGCCTGAGGTCAGGAGTTTGAGACCAGCCTGGTCAACATGGTAAAATCCCTTCTCTACTAAAAATACAAAAACGTTAGCCATGCGTGGTGGCACATGCCTTTAATCCCAGCTACTTGGAAGGCTAAGGCAGGAGAATCGCTTGAAACAGGGAGGTGGACATTGCAGTGAGCCGGGATCACTACACTGTACCTCCAGCCTGGGAGACAGAGCAAGATTTCATCTCAAAAAATAAAAATGGAAAAAAAAAAAAAAGCCTGAAGCCCTTCAGAAAATAAAGAGATCCCTAGACAGTCATAAAATGTTTGTAGGTAGCGGTACTAAGAGTTGTAAAGGGTAGGGCTCCCAGTCAATCCTTCCCAAATATGCTAATCTATCTTTGAATGGTGGCTCTGGGTGTGGTGGGTAAGGGATAGAGGGGAAAAAAAAGATAGTTTGGAGATCAGAAAATAAGAGAAGGGAAATGGGTCCTGTGTTCTCGGGTCCTAAGATCATTTTATAGAATCTGAGAGTATAATCCTGTGCCCTGTTCCTTCAGAAGGCATCATGAAAAAGTAACAAGCTCCATAATAAAGGCTACAGAGTAAGTTTAGGTCGAGCAAGATCAAAACCCTTACAGATACTACTCATGCCCTTGGAAGCAACAGGCCAGTTTGCACACCCCAAAGTATTACACTGAAACAGAAGCAAAAAGGAATGTCTCCATACAGCATGCTTAAATCAAGAGCCAAAGAAAAACCTAGAGGCTCACCATCTATTCTACTAGACTCCTCAGTCACTGTCTTCTTATGCTAGATAAGCTCCACAAAACTTAGTTGCAATTTGGGAAGAAATTTCCATGAACTGAAATTAAATTTAAACAGCGTAGCTTTTGCATACCTTAATTACAGACTTCATAGTACACAGCACTTCATCAAGTAGGCATCTACCTGATGGCCTCTCAGGCACGAGAATGTGGGAAGGTGGGAGGAGCTTCAAGAATTAACGTTTCACGTGCATTTGTAAGTGCCAGCATCTGTGCTAAGTGCTTTATCTGTATGCTACTTATCCTAGAAATAAATTAAAATCCACTAGGAGATAACTGTTAACTGTGGGTTTATAAGTGATAAAGTTGAAGCTCACAGAAATAATGGCCAACACTCCCCAGGTGGTGATAGGATTTCAATGCAGGACCATCTCTCTTTTTGAGGTGCTCAAAGCTCGGCCACACCGCACACCTTGTCATTTTCATCTTTCATATCTAGCACCCCCCAGATTTCTACCTGAGTTCATGAAGAACCCAGGCATCTGGTCCTGGTGTCTCTCTTTCCTATCCCATTTTATCATTATTCTGCTACAATCAGCAATTCACTGTCCTAACTAAACCAAGGGCATTATATTACCAACATCGTTACCCCTTCTGAAATCTTAACCTGAGGATCCCACTTACTTTTCATAACCTTCACTTCTTCCACTTTTCTCTCACTCTCCTACTTTTATTAAACCTACATCAGGAGCTCCTAAAAACTATTAAGCTTTGCATCATCCTTCTTTATTATCCCAGGCTGGTCTCTCCTGCCCACACCACAAACTCATTTTATCAGTCACTTTAACAGTGCTCTAACAATACTGTTACTTCTCCTTCTGTTCTTCCACCCCACCCCTACCAGTCCTAACCCAGAGGCAGCTTCGTATTTCCTATGTATGAACTGCTAAGTGTGGCTAGGGAAAATCACCTGGCTCTAGGAATTGCTGCCACTATAAATCTATGACTTCACATCCCAATGGGACTCTCAAACACTCTGCAGCAGTGTTCACGTTAGTCCTTATTCAGCTTTTCCCCCACATTCTCCATGCAAACAG
>NW_022441602.1:0-3698 GCF_009761245.1 Sapajus apella
GTTCTCCATCCAACCTTGTTCCCTTGCTGGTGAGGAGTTGTGATCCCTTGTAGGAGGAGAGGTGTTCTGGTTTCGGGTGTTTTCATCCTTTTTGCGCTGGTTTCTTCCTATCTTTATGGATTTATCTACCTGTCGTCTTTGTAGTTACTGACTTTCAGATTGGGTCTCTGTGTGGACATTCTTTTTGTTGATGATGAAGTTATTTCTGTTTCTTAGTTTTCCTTCTAACAGTCTGGCCCCTCTGTTGTAGCACTGCTGGGGTCCACTCCAGGCCTTGCTTGCCTGGGGATCGCCTGCAGCAGCTGCAGATCAGTAAGGGTTGCTACCAGTTTCTTCTTCTGCTATCTTTGTCCCAGAAGGATATCTGCCAAATGTCAGTCTGATCTCTCCTTTATGAGGTGACTCTTTGGATATACAGGGGTCAGGGAGCTGCTTGAGGAGACAGTCTGTCCTTTATAGGAGCTCAAGTGCTGAGCTGTGAGCTCCATTGTTCATTCAGAGCTGCTGGGCATGTACTTTTAGGTCTGCTGCAGCGGAACTCATAAACCCCTTTTTGTTCCCAGGTGCTTTGTCCCAGGGAGTTAGTGCTTTATGAGTTTCCATTGTGCTGCTGCCTTTTTTTTCTTTTCAGGGCTGCCGTGCCTAGCAAGGAGGCAGCCTAGTCACTGTCTGCCTGCAGAGGCTTTTCTGATCTGCTGTGTGCTCTGCCCAGCTGCTGTGTGAACTTCCCTGCAGTCCTGTTTATGTGGGTGTAGTTAGAACTGCCTCGGCAATGGTGGCCCACCACTGTATTGGCGGACTCTTTCTGTAATGGCAGGTTGCCTTGGCAATGGCAGGCAGCCTCAGCAATGGCAGGTTGCCTTGGCAGTGGCAGGCTGCCTCAGCAATGGCAGACTAGCTCCGTAGTGGCGGAGTGCCTCAGTAATGGCAGAAGCCCCTCCCCCACAGAGCTGGACCATCCCGGGTTCAGCTGCACTTGCTGTGAAACTCTCAATCCAGAGAGTTTCTGATTGCTGTTCTTTTGTGGGGGTGGGGCCATCCAAGCCTGATCACCTGGCTCCCTGCCTCAGAGCCTTTTGACTCTATCCCAGGTGTTCCAGTCACCTGTTGAAAGGGCACCAGGATCTGTGTGTTTTCCCATGCAGCGACTCACCGCTCTGGCTTAAACAGTGGCTCTGGGATTTGTGGTGTTTGTTTTTGCCCAAGAATCTCCTGTCCTGGCTCCCTGCTCAGACCCCTCTTTAATCAGATGAATGGGCGACTTCCGGGGGCTCCAATCGCCAGCCAAAAGGGCCCCCAACCAGTGTATTTTGTACGGAGAACCACCGGCCGGGACAAAGCAGCCATGCGGGGCAAAGCAGCCGCGCCAACCAAAAGAACCGCGCTGGCCAAAACAGCCGCACTGGCTACCCATGGGTCTCCTCCCCCTGGGAATCTCCTGGTCCGTAGGCAATAAAAATGCGGCATCCACTCACCCTCTGTGCTTTCACTGGGAGCTGCAACTCCAAGCTGTTCCTAAACAGCCCTCTTGGGCAGGGATCCCCAAACCCTATTAACAAACCTTTTAATCCATACAGACCAAATCAAATAATTTAGCATCCATTTCCATATTATCCTTTAGTGTTCATGCTTTGTGAATGTTGGTCTCAACTTCTGAATGAGATGAGAATGGTGTCTCAAAGGTGGGAATCATACATCATTTCTTGAAATTCATTTCTTCCTTATCATAGTAATAACTAACAATTATTGACTACATTTTAGTGGAGCCAGGACCTGGGCTAAGAGCTTTATGTATATTTTCTTATTTTAATTCTTACCCCATGTGGTAAAATAGTTCTTATTGTATCCATTTTACAAAGAAAGAAACTGGAGCTCATAGAAGCTAAGTATGCTGACCAACTTTAAGAATGCTAGTAATTTGCAGAACCCAAACCCAGATCTGTGGGGTTCAAATGCCCATCTACCTACTCTGTTGTGCTGCCTCCAGCCCATGCTGGATGCAAAGTAAGTTTTTCTTAGATAATAAAATGATAACGACTCAGGCAGTATTTTTGCAAGAAAGACTACTATGATCCACTCTACTGGATATTGTATATTGAGCAGGTTAAAATAGGCAAGAGGAAGGAGTCTTTGTAATTCTATTTCTTGGAAGTCCAAGATTTAGATACTATGTATGAAGAATCTTCATTTAGGAAAGGTTATAAGTTGGATAAAGTAAAAAGAAATACATTTACCCAAATAAAAATGATCTTGGTTTAGAAAGGTTGAGATTTGAGTGCAATGTGTTTGAATATATTTGGTGTTTGGGTGTGGCAAGTTGGTGATGATGGCAAGATACATTTACAAAATAAGCTTCTTAAGTTAATATGGATTCTATTATCTGTTGTCTTTTCTTCTTTTTTTCAAAATGAAAATAGACCCACAGGCTGTTTTATTCTGCCTTGAACTTTAGGAGCAAATTGTAAGCATACTTTGAATATATTTTAGTCAGGGCCTATGAAATATGGCCAAGTTCATGATATTCTAAGACTAAAAGTATATTGCCTTATCTCCCCTCATGCCAAATGAACAGAAAAGAAACGTGTTCTTTTTTTTTGGCTTTTTATTTTGGATTTGTTGAATTGGCTTATTTTCAAATATTGCAAACAATATTTTTTACATTATTTTTGAAACCTCTACTTAAAGAGGTCTCACCACTAAAAAATGAAAATTTGGAATGCCAGATATAGGTGAAGGGGAGGAAGGCAGCAAACCACACTGCCATGCATGTACCTGTGTAACAATCTTGCATGTCCATCACATGTACACCCAAACCTAAAATGCAATAAAAAATAAAAATAAATTATTTTTCATATTGATATATGTCTTAAAGCATGGTGGTATATTAGAAATGTCAAATAGAGATGCATACTTGAGTATTTGAGGGTGAAATGACACAGTGTTTGAGACTTGGTTTAAAGCTCTCTAGGAAAAAAAAATAATGGTGGTTGTAGATTAAAAAAAAAAAAAAAAAAAAAAAAACCCTGGCAAAACAGTGACAGATGTTGAAGCTGGGTGAGAGGTGCATGGGGGAATTTATTATATTATTCTTTCTACTTGTGTGAATTTATGAAAATTTTCAGAATAAAATGTTTTCATAGTATGTTGACTATAATTTTATTAAGCATATTTTACTATGCTCAAATGATTTGAAAGTTGGTAACCAATTGAAAAATTTGGGCAACTAGGTTGAGTAACAGAGGATTTGCTATAGTCAAAAGAAAATAAAGTTTTTCCATCTTTCTCACTCTGGGGGAAAAAAATGAAAATTTCAAAGGGACAGGAAAATGTAAAGCATTGTTCTTGACTTTTAGGTTTTCAGAGTTTCTGGTGCTGGTGTCTGGCCTGCTCTGAAGGGCTGTGGTGATCCTCTGGGTTATAATCACTGTAGGAGCAGCAGCCACAACAAGCACAATGCTATAAATCCCTAGAGTAAGGGACAATCTACGGGTGCTTCGCTGAAAAAATATATATATATATATATATATATATATATATATATATATATATATATATATATATTATAGGAGGAAACAGAAAAAAAAGTTAGAAAAGAGCCCATTTCTTTTTCTCAGTTTTTTTTTAATTTATTTTTAATTTATCTATTTTACTTTAGGTGCATACTATATCTAGCATTTCTCCTCATGTTATCCCTCCCC
>NW_022441602.1:3798-5328 GCF_009761245.1 Sapajus apella
CTCCCTGAGTCCATGTGTTCTCATTGTTCAGCACCCACCTATGAGTGAGAACATACGGTGCTTGGCTTTCTGTTCTTGTGTTAGTTTGCTGAGAATGATGGTTTCCAGATTCATCCAAGTCCCTACAAGGACACGAACTCATTGTTTTTTATGGCTGCATAGTATTCCATGGTGTATATGTACCACATTTTCTTTGTCCAGTATATCATTGATGGGCATTTGGGTTGGTTCCAGGTGTTTGCTATTGTACACAGGGCTGCATTGAACATACATGTGCATATGTCTTTATAGTAGAACGATTTATAGTTCTTTGGGCATATACCCAATAGTGGGATTGCTGGGTCAAATGGCATTTCTATTTCTACATCCTTGAGAAATTGTCACACTGTCTTCCACAATGGTTGAACTAATTTACACTCCCACCAACTGTGTAAGAGTGTTCCTATTTCTCCACATCCTCTCCAGCACCTGTTGTCTCCAGATTTTTTAATAATCACCATTCTAACTGGTGTGAGATGATATCTCAGTGTTGTTTTGATTTGCATTTCTCTAATGACCAGTGATGATGAGCATTTTTTCATATGTTTGTTGGCCTCATAAATGTCCTCTTTTAAAAGTGTCTGTTCATATCCTTTGCCCACTTTTGAATGGGGTTGTTTGTTGTTTTCTTGTATATCTGTTTTAGTTCTTTGTAGATTCTGGATACTAGCCCTTTGTCAGATGGGTAGATTGAAAAAGTTTTTCCCATTCTGTTGGTTGCCGATTCACTCTAATGATGGTTTCTTTTGCTGTGCAGAAGCTCTGGAGTTTCATTAGATCCCATTTGTCTATCCTGGCTTTTATTGCCATTTCTTTTGATGTTTTAGTAGGCAAGGACTTCAGTTTTTTGTTTTGTTTTGTTTTGTTTTTTACTTTGAATTGTCTTGCTGCTATTGCATTTATTTTTTAAATTTTTTAAAAATATATTTTATTGCATTTTAGGTTTTGGGGTACATGTGAAGAACATGCAAGATTGTTGCATAGGTACATACATGGCAATGTGGTCTGCTGCCTTCCTCCCCATCACCTATATCTGGCACTTCTCCCCATGTTATCCCTCCCCAACTCCCCAACCCCTGCTGTCCCTCCCCTGTTGCCCCCCACAGCCCCAGTGTGTGATGCTCCATGTGTTTGTGTCCATGTGTTCTCATTGTTCAACATCCGCCTATGAGTGAGAACATGTGGTGTTTGATTTTTTGTTCTTGTGTCAGTTTGCTGAGAATGACGGTTTCCAGGTTCATCCATGTCCCTACAAAGGACACAAACTCATCGTTTTTTATGGCTGCATAGTATTCCACGGTGTATATGTGCCATATTTTCCCTGTCTAGTCTATCATCGATGGGCATTTGGGTTGTTCCCAGATCTTTGCTATTGTAAACAGTGCTGCAATGAACATTTGTGTGCATGTGTCCTTACAATAGAGTGATTTATAATCCTTTGGATATACACCCAGTAATGTGATTGCTGGGTCAAATGGAATTTCTATTTCT